>NC_067247.2:90726713-91029743 GCF_019359855.2 Lolium perenne
ATGCACGCACATATTTGGTTCTAATAATGTATGCACCATCCAAGATGTCGTCTATATATGTTGTTCCATCAATATCCGTTGTGTTCATTTTTCGCTGGCACATATCGTGGAGTGGTTGTGTACACACTAATATACGACATGGATAATGTATTGTATATATATTGAAGGATCGATGAAGATCAAGGACATGACGATATAAATGTTAGTGGTGGTGTATAAGGTGTGGTGGGTATGAACGACCCTTTGGGATTATTTCCGATAGTACACTGCTTGTTCCATATTTTCTTATCAAAATAAAATAAAGATTGTGGATATGATTCAATAGTAGCACGATCCTATCAAATAATTTTACATAAGTTAATGCAAATATAATTCTCATATATCACATATTCCATAGATACACGACAATCCTCTCTAAGCAACTATATACATCTCGGATGCACAGCGTGTCTCTACAACAAGTGAACACTTCGGGCATGTTTGATACAAAGGATTTCAAAAGTACATGAACAGAAAAAGCGCAGGAATAATATGTAATGATATATGAAATCCTACAAAAATAAAAACGCAGGAATTAGTTGCAGAATTCGCTTGGTTGCACCATAGGAAAAACGCAGAAAAATTCTGTAGAGATTGAATACACATCATAGTTGTCATAAACAAATAGGAAATAGTCCAAGAGATCTAACATCTTGCTAGAAATCTCGTGAGATTGTAGTATAGGAAAGCAATCTATAGTGATTTTGTATGGCTCAATCCTTTAAATCAAATGGTCTCTATAGAGAAAGTTTCTATGGGTAAGAATCCTACAAAATTCAAATATAATTCTATAGAGACTGAGTACATGTCATAGTTTTCATACACAAATAAGAAAATTTTCCAAGAGTTTTGTCAACACACACAACTAATGGTACATATGGTACTTACTAGGGGGTCCACCAACACACACAACTAACGGACTTGAATATTAGCGTGATTGATCTAAAAAAACATTGCTTTGAATATGTGGAAACTTATCACTTTCAAAAAGAAAAATATAGAGGGTTATCACGCAAAATGACCACATGATCAGTTTTTTTAAACTACGACAATGCTTAATTTGACCTTTTCATTTATTAAGAGTAACTTATGCATAAACTATGCGAAAACTAACACAAGCATGCCATATCCTAGCCTTGATATAATTTGAGACATAAATATGTCAGAAATGTTGGAAGTGTTGGGATCTTTCCACCAGACATATCCTTTTGCAGGGATCTAGTTGGTCAGCGACTACAAGCATGGAACGACTCGGTTGGATTCTTTACACTTAGAACAACATACCTACCGATGAATTCTGATGGAGCTTACATCAAGATGGCCAGTTCTGTTAATTCATACATCAAGATGTCTAGTTCTGTAAATTCATTATTGATGTGGGCACGATCCTTCGGGTGCCTTTATTAAGATACCTGGTGCAGCGTAACAAGAGGCCCACCTGACAAGCTGCTAAGGTGAAGCCCACCTGACGACCTGCTAAGATCCAATTGGAAGCTCACGTAAGGGTTGCAAAGCCAAGGTACCTAGCGTGCGGGGCAAGGTCAAGCCCAAGATAGGAAACCCTAACTTGTATTGGACTCGGTCACATGGTCCCTAATACCCAACCTCCTATATAAAAGCTAGGAGGGGCCTCCAAGCGATCAATCTGAAACCCTAGCTACGCTACACCACAAGCTAAACTTCATCGCCATAGCCATCACGACAACCTTGGAATTCATCTATCAATCAAGAACAGACAAGTATCACGTAGGGTTTCCCTCTGGGGGGCGAAGATGGGTAAATAGCGTGGCGCGCCCAAGTCCATCATCCATGGGCATTGTCGTGGTACTCCCACGTCAATTGGCGATGTCTGTAGGAACCTGCGCACTTGAGTCATGGCTTTGCGGCTTCAATCTCAGTGACCCGGTTGACATTCGCCTAGTACCTAGGCAGTTCTTAAGCGCCCTAGGCGTAAGCAAGGCGGTTAACATTCGCTTAGTGCCTAGGCAGTGCTTAAGCGCCGTAGGCTCGGCCTATGACTAGGAGGGTATACGTTTTTACCATCAAGTGTGTGTATAGATTCATATACGTGAAAGCACATTAATTTAGATCATGTAAATGAGTAAACTACCAACAACTAGCATTTTAATATTACCCAACTGACTCGTTAGTGAAACATGACATGATTTTTTCTTGGAGATGGAAATTTGTTGGTTGCAATGCCTAAGCTTCTGCTTATATCATAGGCGAGGTGTTTGTCTATCGCTAGTGCTTAAGTGTGCTTAATCATTGTCTAGGTGTCACCTTCTCTAACAGTAATCATCATATACAGTAATTGGTTTTACCACCTAATAAAAGACAAATAATTATTTTGTATATGAGTTCCTTAATTCAGAAACTTACTAGCTCACATGATGGAGCAGATACATTTATAGATTATAATTGTTCGAACCCAAAATAGTACTGCAAGAAAAAAGTCAGTGTTTTCAAGCAAAAGGAAAGTTGTGAATCATGTGAATTATGTCCAGTATGTACCAATCTAGCAAAAGGTAATTATCAGTGCTACAAAGTAGTGTTTCCGCGTAAATAAAATATGTACACTTGGAGGAATGGTCCTAGGTGGCTAGGTGTCCGACGGGAGCAACAAAGGTAACAAAAGATACAAGACCAACGGAAGTAAATGGTACACCGGTAGAATGACGACTCTCGACCAAAAGCCACCGGAGTGCCAAAGTTGGGCTTCCACTGAGCAACTTCGAGATTAAATGTTTTCTAAAGAAGGTCCATACTACAACACCGGGTCTGGTATCTATACTGTTGCTCGTCAAACTACATGCATGCAGGCTGAGGCAAGCAACTTTATTTGTGCACTTGGACATTATCTGGTTCTTTCCCAATGCCTACAATTCCAACAAAATGAGTAGAACCTCTACCTGCACCGCATGCGTGGTAGTGATTACTGCATGCACCGCCCAATACTTGCCCCATCTACACACGTTGTAGTGATTATTCAACAACACATATCGTAGAGTGCATGTGCACATACTGATAGACTACTTGGATATGACTTGTATATATACATTAAAGGATTCATAGAGAAGACATGTTGCTCTAAATGATAGTGCTGGTGTATAAGACGTGGTGGGTACAATGGATTCTCTGGGCTTTCTCATAATACAACTACTTATCAAAATGAATAAATATTAGGGATACAATCCAATAGTAGCATGGTTGTCTCAAGTAGCCTTATAGAAGTTAATACAAATATAAGTCTCATATATCACACATTTCATGGATGCACGGCAATCCTACATACATAATTATACAATTGTATCTTAATCCCCCCGTTCCCCTAATAGCGTGCCAAAATGTCTTACCCCGTATATTAGTGGATAAAGTAAGTACTAACCAAATATTTTATGAAGCACCTCATGTTTCTACATCAATAAATATAATTCTCGAGACCGATACAATAAACATTTCACATGCGCGTCTAGACAAAGCTTGTTTATGTTTTTACTTCTTTGCACACTGCATCCAAGTTAAAGCACAAGGTCATTTCAATAATACATGGCGCATTTTTTTGTGTGCATGCACAGTAAAAATTGCAAGCATTGGTATCGTTCGGAGCAGGAAATACTTCTTCCTTTTTGAAATAACTTAAGTTACAAGATTTTTATAAGTCAAAATACATTAATTTTAACTAAATTTATAGAGAAAATACATTAACATATAGAACACAAATTTAGATTCATCATAAAATATGTATGCCATACTGTTGAGATCGTCTCCCTATCCCACCGGAAAGAAAGAAAAAACTCGAGTACCACATACCTAGTATTTCCTCCGATCTTGAAAACTTAATATAAAATTTATACTAACTTAAGGGCATCTCCAGCCAGCGGTACGACGCAAACGGACGCTGAGCGACCGTTTGCGTCCGCGGGGTCCGGAAATGCGTCTGGCACCCTCTCCAACGGCGCGACGCAAAGTGACCGGGCCAGGTTTGCGTCTCTGCGGACGTTCGGCGGACGCGGAAAGTGTCCGCTCGCTTCCCTACCGGGCCCGCCTGGCAGCGAGTCTGCATCGAGGGCATCGCTTCAGGAGGTCAGCGCTTCCGCGTCTGCGCCGCAGCCTTCGCCATCAATGGCGCGGCTGCCTGTTCTGCACGCGCACTGGCGGGCGGCGGCTGGGCTTCTGCACCGCCTTCAATAGCATCGTTTCCCGCGCGCGGCCGCCCTTAAGACCACCGGCCGCGTTCCTCCTTCCCCCATGATGACGCGTGAAGCACACGTTCGTTGAGAACCCCAAGTGGAAGATGTGATGCGTACAGCAGCAAGTTTCCCTCAGTAGGAAACCAAGGTTATCGAACCAGTAGGAGATGAAGGCCACGTGAAGGTTGTTGGTGGAGGAGTGTAGTGCGCCGCAACACCAGGGATTCCGGCGCCAACGTGGAACCTGCACAACACAATCAAAATACTTTGCCCCAACTTAACAGTGAGGTTGTCAATCTCACCGGCTTGCTATAAACAAAGGATTAAACGTATGGTGTGGAAAATGATGTTTGTTTGCAAAGAACAGCAGAGAACAATGATTGCAGTAGATTGTATTCAGATGTAAAAGAATGGACCGGGGTCCACAGTTCACTAGTGGTGGTATCTCTCCAATAAGAAATAGCATGTTGGGTGAACAAATTAAAGTTGGGCAATTGACAAATAGAGAGGGCATAACAATGCACATACATATCATGATGACTAATATGAGATTTACTTAGGGCATTACGACAAAGAACATAGACCGCTATCCAGCATGCATCTATGCCTAAAAAGTCCACCTTCGGGTTAGCATCTGCACCCCTTCCAGTATTAAGTTGCAAACAACAGACAATTGCATTAAGTACTGTGCGTAATGTAAACAATACAAATATCCTTAGACAAAGCATTGTTGTTTTATCCCTAGTGGCAACAGCACATCCATAACCTTAGAACTTTCTCACATCGTCCTGCATCCAATGGAGGCATGAACCCACTATCGAGCATAAATACTCCCTCTTGGAGTCACAAGTATCAACTTGGCCAGAGCCTCTACTAGCAACGGAGAGCATGCAAGATCATAAACAACACATATATGATAGATAAATAATCAACTTGACATAGTATTCCATATCCATCGGATCCCAACAAACACAACATGTAGCATTACAAATAGATGATCTTGATCATGATAGGCAGCTCACAAGATCTAAACACGATAGCACAAGAGGAGAAGACAACCATCTAGCTACTGCTATGGACCCATAGTCCAAGGATGAACTACTCACGCATCAGTCCGGAGGCAGGCATGGTGATGTAGAGTCCTCCGGGTGATTATTCCCCTCTCCGGCAGGGTGCCGGAGGCGATCTTCTGAATCCCCCGAGATGGGATTGGCGGCGGCGGCGTCTCTGGAACTTTTCTCGTATCGTGGCTCTCGGTAATAGGGTTTTCGCGACGGAGAGAATAAATAGGCGAAGGGGCGGAGTCGGGAGGCGCTCGAGGGGCCCACCCCATAGGGCGGCACGCCCCCCTTCTTCGTCTCCCCTTCGGACTTCTGGAAGGCTCCATGCAAAATAAGACCGTGGGCTTTTGTTTCGTCCAATTCCGAGAATATTTCCTGTGTAGGATTTCTGAAACCAAAAACAGCAGAAAACAGGAACTGGCGCTTTGGCATCTTGTTAATAGGTTAGTGCCGGAAAATGCATAATAATGATATAAAATGTATATAAAACATGTGAGTATTGTCATAAAACTAGCATGAAACATAAGAAATTATAGATACGTTTGAGATGTATCAAGCATCCCAAAGCTTAGTTCCTACTAGCCCTCGAGTAGGTAAATGATAACAAGGATAATTTCTGAAGTGACATGCTACTATCATAATCTTCATCAATACAATTGTAAAGCATATGAGATAAATGAAGTGATTCGAAGCAATGGTAAAGACAATGACTAAACAACTGAATCATATAGCAAAGACTTTTCATGAATAGTACTTTTAAGACAAGTGATACGTCTCCGACGTATCGATAATTTCTTATGTTCCATGCCACATTATTGATGATATCTACATGTTTTATGCATACTTTATGTCATATTTATGCGTTTTCCAGAACTAACCTATTGACGAGATGCCGAAGGGCCGCCTCGTTTTCTGCTGTTTTTGGTTTCAGAAATCCTAGTAAGGAAATATTCTCGGAATCGGACGAAATCAACGCCGAAGATCTTAGAATCCCCGGAAGCATCCAGAACACCCGAGAGTCGCCAGAGGGGGGCCACAGGCCCACCAGACCATAGGCCGGCGCGGCCTGGGGGTGGCCCGCACCGCCTTATGGTGTCGTCGCCTCGTTGACCTTCTGACGCCGCCTCTTCGCCTATATAAAGGTCCCAGACCTAAAACCTCGATACAAAAAAGCCACGGTACGAGAAACCATCCAGAGCCGCCGCCATCGCGAAGCCAAGATCTGGGGGACAGGAGTCTCTGTTCCGGCACGCCGCCGGGACGGGGAAGTGCCCCCGGAAGGCTTCTCCATCGACACCACCGCCATCTTCATCACCGCTGCTGTCTCCCATGAGGAGGGAGTAGTTCTCCATCGAGGCTCGGGGCTGTACCGGTAGCTATGTGGTTAATCTCTCTCCTATGTACTTCAATACAATGATCTCATGAGCTGCCTTACATGATTGAGATTCATATGAGTTTTGTATCACAATTCATCTATGTGCTACTCTAGTGATGTTATTAAAGTACTCTATTCCTCCTGCATGATGTAATGTGGACAGTGTGTGCATCATGTAGTACTTGGCGTAGTTTATGATTGTGATTTCTTGTAGATTATGAAGTTAACTATTACTATGATGGTATTGATGTGATCTATTTGGTTATGTTGATCTATCTTGCACTCTAAGGTTATTTAAACATGAATATCGAATATTGTGGAGCTTGTTAACTCCGGCATTGAGGGTTCGTGTAATCCTACACAATTAGTGGTGTTCATCATCCAACAAGAGAGTGTAGAGTCTAGCATCTATCTATTTATTCTGTTATGTGATCAATGTTGAGAGTGTCCACTAGTGAAAGTATGATCCCTAGGCCTTGTTCCTAAATACTGCTATCGCTGCTTGTTTACTGTTCTACTGTATTTGTACTGTCTGCAATATTACCACCATCAATCACACGCCAGTCCTGGACAGCAAAGCACTTTTCTGGTGTTGTTGCTACTGCTCATACTTATTCATACCACCTGTATTTCACTATCTCTTCACCGAACTAGTGCACCTATTAGGTGTGTTGGGGACACAAGAGACTTCTTGCTTTGTGGTTGCAGGGTTGCATGAGAGGGATATCTTTGACCTCTTCCTCCCTGAGATCGATAAACCTTGGGTGATCCACTTAAGGGAAACTTGCTGCTGTTCTACAAACCTCTGCTCTTGGAGGCCCAACACCGTCTACAAGAATAGAAGCTCCCGTACACATCAAGCACTTTTCTGGCGTCGTTGCCGGGGAGGAAAGGTAAAAGGCACTCATACTTCGGTTCCAGGTTAAGTACTTTTCTGGCGCCATTGTGTTTGTGCTCGAAGCTATTTCCTTTAGATCCTGCAATTGCAATTTTTTGTTTCTTGTTTACACTAGTTAGGCATAATGGAAAACAACAAAAATATGAGAGATCTTTATGAACTTTATCTTGAATTAGGACATGATGTGTTTGAAGAGAAAATTAAAAAACCCATGGAACTTTATATGCATGCTAATGGGAATGTTATTAATATGAATGCTTTGAACACTATTGTTGCTAATGCTATGGAAAATTCTAAGCTTGGGGAAGCTGGCTTTGATGAGCATGATCTTTTTAGTCCCCAAGCATTGAGGAGAAAATTTACTTTGATGATACTTTGCCTCCTATTTACGATGATTATAATGATAGTACTCTTATGGTGCCACCTGTTATGGAGGATAAATTTGATTATGATTACAATATACCTCCTATATTTGATGATGAGAATAATAATGATAGCTACTTTGTTGAATTTGCTCCCACTACAACTAATAAAATTGATTATGCTTATGTGGAGAGTAATAATTTTATGCATGAGACTCATGATAAGAATGCTTTATGTGATAGTTATATTGTTGAGTTTGCTCATGACACTACTGAAAGTTATTATGACAGAGGAAAATATGGTTGTAGAAATTTTCATGTTGCTAAAACACCTCTCTATGTGCTGAAATTTTTGAAGCTATACTTGTTTTATCTTCTTAATCTTGTCACTTTGCTCTTCATGAATTTATTTGTGTACAAGATTCCTTTTCATAGGAAGCATGTTAGACTTAAATGTGTTTTGAATTTGCCTCTTGATGCTCTCTTTTGCTTCAAATACTATTTCTTGCGAGTGCATCATTAAAACTGCTGAGCCCATCTTAATGGCTATAAAGAAAGAACTTCTTGGGAGATAACCCATGTGTTATTTTGATACAGTACTTTGTTTTATATTTGTGTCTTCGAAGTTGTTTACTACTGTAGCAACCTCTTCTTATCTTAGTTTTGTGTTTTGTTGTGCCAAGTAAAGTCGTTGATAGCAAGGTTCATACTAGATTTGGATTACTGCGCAGAAACAGATTTCTTTGCTGTCACGAATCTGGGCAAAATTCTCTGTAGGCAACTCAGAAAATTATGCCAATTTACGTGAGTGATCCTCAGATATGTACGCAACTTTCATTCAATTTGAGCATTTTCATTTGAGCAAGTCTGGTGCCTCAATAAAATTCGTCTTTACGGACTGTTCTGTTTTGACAGATTCTGCCTTTTATTTCGCATTGCTTCTTTTGCTATGTGGGATGGATTTCTTTGTTCCATTGACTTCCAGTAGCTTTGAGCAATGTCCAGAAGTGTTAAGAATGATTGTGTCACCTCTGAACATGTGAATTTTTGATTATGCACTAACCCTCTAATGAGTTGTTTTGAGTTTGGTGTGAAAGAAGTTTTCAAGGGCCAAGAGAGGAGGATGATACAATGCGATCAAGAAGAGTGAAAAGTCTAAGCTTGGGGATGCCCCGGTGGTTCATCCCTGCATATTTCAAGAAGACTCAAGCATCTAAGCTTGGGGATGCCCAAGGCATCCCCTTCTTCATCGACAAATTATCAGGTTCCTTCTCTTGAAACTATATTTTTATTCGGTCACATCTTATGTACTTTACTTGGAGCGTCTGTATGTTTCTTGTTTTTTTTTGTTTGAATAAATGTTTGTGTGGGAGAGAGACACGCTCCGCTGGTTCGTATGAACACATGTGTTCTTAGCTTTTAATTTTCATGGCGAAGGTTGAAACTGCTTCGTTAATTATTATATGGTTGGAAACGGAAAATGCTACATGTAGTAATTGGTAGAATGTCTTGGATAATTTGATACTTGGTAATTGTTGTGCTCATGTTTAAGCTCTTGCATCATATACTTTGCACCTATTAATGAAGAAATACATAGAGCATGCTAAAATTTGGTTTGCATAATTGGTCTCTCTAAGGTCTAGATAATTTCTAGTATTGAGTTTGAACAACAAGGAAGACGGTGTAGAGTCTTATAATGTTTACAATATGTCTTTTATGTGAGTTTTGCTGCATCGGTTCATCCTTGTGTTTGTTTCAAATAACCTTGCTAGCCTAAGCCTTGTATCGAGAGGGAATACTTCTCATGCATCCAAATACTTGAGCCAACCACTATGCCATTTGTGTCCACTATACCTACCTACTACATGGTATTTCTCCGCCATTCCAAAGTAAATTGCTTGAGTGCTACCTTTAAATTTCTATCCTCCACCTTTACAATATATAGCTCATGGGACAAATAGCTTAAAAACTATTGTGGTACTGAATATGTACTTATGCACTTTATCTCTTATTAAGTTGCTTGTTGTGCGATAACCATGTTCCTGGGGACGCCATCAACTACTCTTTGTTGAATTTCATGTGAGTTGCTATGCATGTTCGTCTTGTCTGAAGTAAGAGCGATCTACCACCTTATGGTTAGAGCGTGCATATTGTTAGAGAAGAACATTGGGCCGCTAACTAAAGCCATGATCCATGGTGGAAGTTTCAGTTTTGGACATATATCCTCAATCTCATATGAGAAAATTAATTGTTGCTACATGCTTATGCATAAAAGAGGAGTCCATTATCTGTTGTCTATGTTGTCCCGGTATGGATGTCTAAGTTGAGAATAATCAATAGCGAGAAATCCAATGCGAGCTTTCTCCTTAGACCTTTGTACAGGCGGCATAGAGGTACCCCTTTGTGACACTTGGTTAAAACATGTGCATTGCGATGATCCCGGTAGTCCAAGCTAATTAGGACAAGGTGTGGGCACTATTAGTATACTATGCATGAGGCTTGCAACTTGTAAGATATAATTTACATGATACATATGCTTTATTACTACCGTTGACAAAATTGTTTCTTGTTTTCAAAATCAAAGCTCTAGCACAAATATAGCAATCGATGCTTTCCTCTTTGAAGGACCATTCTTCTACTTTTATGTTGAGTCAGTTTACCCATTTCTCTCTATCTTAGAAGCAAACACTTGTATTAACTGTGCATTGATTCTTACATACTTGCTTATTGCACTTGTTATATTTCTTTGCATTGACAACTATCCATGAGATATACATGTTACAAGTTGAAAGCAACCGCTGAAACTTCATCTTCCTTTGTGTTGCTTCAATGCCTTTACTTTGAATTATTGCTTTATGAGTTAACTCTTATGCAAGACTTATTGATGCTTGTCTTGAAGTACTATTCATGAAAAGTCTTTGCTATATGATTCACTTGTTTACTCATGTCATTTACATTGTTTTGATCGCTGCATTCACTACATGTGCTTTACAAATAGTATGATCAAGGTTATGATGGCACGTCACTCCAGAAATTATCTTTGTTTATCGTTTACCTGCTCGGGACGAGCAGAAACTAAGCTTGGGGATGCTGATACGTCTCCGACGTATCGATAATTTCTTATGTTCCATGCCACATTATTGATGATATCTACATGTTTTATGCATACTTTATGTCATATTTATGCGTTTTTCGGAACTAACCTATTGACGAGATGCCGAAGGGCCAGTTCCTGTTTTCTGCTGTTTTTGGTTTCAGAAATCCTAGTAAGGAAATATTCTCGGAATCGGACGAAATCAACGCCGAAGATCTTAGAATCCCCGGAAGCATCCAGAACACCCGAGAGTCGCCAGAGGGGGGCCACAGGCCCACCAGACCATAGGCCGGCGCGGCCTGGGGGTGGCCCGCGCCGCCTTATGGTGTCGTCGCCTCGTTGACCTTCTGACGCCGCCTCTTCGCCTATATAAAGGTCCCAGACCTAAAACCTCGATACAAAAAGCCACGGTACGAGAAACCATCCAGAGCCGCCGTCATCGCGAAGCCAAGATCTGGGGGACAGGAGTCTCTGTTCCGGCACGCCGCCGGGACGGGGAAGTGCCCCCGGAAGGCTTCTCCATTGACACCACCGCCATCTTCATCACCGCTGCTGTCTCCCATGAGGAGGGAGTAGTTCTCCATCGAGGCTCGGGGCTGTACCGGTAGCTATGTGGTTAATCTCTCTCCTATGTACTTCAATACAATGATCTCATGAGCTGTCTTACATGATTGAGATTCATATGATTTTTGTATCACAATTCATCTATATGCTACTCTAGTGATGTTATTAAAGTACTCTATTCCTCCTGCATGATGTAATGTGGACAGTGTGTGCATCATGTAGTACTTGGCGTAGTTTATGATTGTGATCTCTTGTAGATTATGAAGTTAACTATTACTATGATGGTATTGATGTGATCTATTTGGTTATGTTGATCTATCTTGCACTCTAAGGTTATTTAAACATGAATATCGAATATTGTGGAGCTTGTTAACTCCGGCATTGAGGGTTCGTGTAATCCTACACAATTAGTGGTGTTCATCATCCAACAAGAGAGTGTAGAGTCTAGCATCTATCTATTTATTCTGTTATGTGATCAATGTTGAGAGTGTCCACTAGTGAAAGTATGATCCCTAGGCCTTGTTCCTAAATACTGCTATCGCTGCTTGTTTACTGTTCTACTGTATTTGTACTGTCTGCAATATTACCACCATCAATCACACGCCGATCTGGACAGCAAAGCACTTTTCTGGTGTTGTTGCTACTGCTCATACTTATTCATACCACCTGTATTTCACTATCTCTTCGCCGAACTAGTGCACCTATTAGGTGTGTTGGGGACACAAGAGACTTCTTGCTTTGTGGTTGCAGGGTTGCATGAGAGGGATATCTTTGACCTCTTCCTCCCTGAGATCGATAAACCTTGGGTGATCCACTTAAGGGAAACTTGCTGCTGTTCTACAAACCTCTGCTCTTGGAGGCCCAACACTGTCTACAAGAATAGAAGCTCCTGTAGACATCAACAAGCATCAATAAGACTTGCATAGGAGTTAACTCATAAAGCAATAAATTATTAATAGAAGGTTTTGAAGCAATACAAAGAAAGATATAAGTTTCAGCAGTTGCTTTCAACTTCAACATGTATATCTCATGGATAATTGTCAACACAAAGTAATATGATGAGTGCAAATAAGCAAGTATGTAGGAATCAATGCACACAGTTGACACAAGTGTTTGCTTCTAAGATAGAAAGCAGTAGGTAAACTGACTCAACATAAAGTAAAAGAAAGGCCCTTCGCAGAGGTGATAACCCACAAGTATAGGGGATCGCAGCAGTCTTCGAGGGTAGTATAACCCAATTTATTGATTCGACACAAGGGGAGACAAAGAACACTTGGAAGCCTTAATAGCGGAGTTGTCAATTCAGCTGCACCTGGAAACAGACTTGCTCGCAAGAGTTTATCAGTAATGCTTTTTATAGCAGTAGCAGTAGTGAAATAACAGCAGCAGAGTAACAAAGACAGCAGTAGTGATTTTAGTAAACAGCAGGATTAAAAATACTGTAGGCACGGGGAGGGATGACGGGCGTTGCATGGATGAGATAAACTCATGTAACAATCATAGCAGGGCATTTGCAGATAATAATAAAACGGTGTCCAAGTACAAAGCAATCAATAGGCATGTGTTCCAATTATAGTCGTACGTGCTCGCAACGAGAAACTTGCACAACATCTTTTGTCCTACTAGCCGGTGGCAGCCGGGCCTCAAGGGAAACTACTGGATATTAAGGTACTCCTTTTAATAGAGTACCGGAGCAAAGCATTAACACTCCGTGAACACATGTGATCCTCACGTCACTACCATCCCCTCCGGTTGTCCCGATTTCTGTCACTTCGGGGCCATCGGTTCCGGACAACGACATGTGTATACAACTTGCAGGTAAGATCAATAAACAATGAATATCATGATGAAACAATAACATGTTCAGATCTGAGATCATGGCACTCGGGCCCTAGTGACAAGCATTAAGCATAACAAGTTGCAACAATATCATCAAAGTACCAATTACGGACACTAGGCACTATGCCCTAACAATCTTATGCTATTACATGACCAATCTCATCCAATCCCGACCATCCCCTTCGGCCTACAGCGGGGGAATTACTCACACATGGATGGGGGAAGCATGGCTGGTTGATGGAGAGGCGTTGGCGGTGATGATGGCGATGATCTCCTCCAATTCCCCGTCCCAGCGGAGTGCCAGAACGGAGACTTCTGGCTCCCGCGACGGAGTTTCGCGATGTGGCGGCGTTCTGAAGGCTTTCTGGCGATTTCGACTTCTCCCCGTGCGTTTTTAGGTCGAAGGCAATTTATAGTCCGAAGGAGGGCGTCGGAGGCCGGCCGAGGGGGCCACACCATAGGGCCGCGCGGGCCCCCCCTAGGCCGCGCCGCCTTATGGTGTGGGGCCCTCGGGCCTCCACCTTATTTGTCCTTCTGGCTCCGTCAGTATTCTGGGAAAATAGGGCCTTCTGCATAAATTCCGAGGATTTTCCCGAAAGTTGGATTTCTACACAAAAACGAGACACCAGAACAGTTCTGCTGAAAACAGCGTTAGTCCGTGTTAGTTGCATCCAAAATACACAAATTAGAGGCAAAACAATAGCAAAAGTGTTCGGGAAAGTAGATACGTTTTGGACGTATCAACTCCCCCCAAGCTTAGCTTATTGCTTGTCCTCAAGCAATTCAGTTAACAACTGAGCGATAAAAGAACTTTCACGAACACATTTGCTCATATGATGTATATATTCTCATGCTATGGCTAATACTTAAGCGGTTCATAATGAGATACATGCAAATAAGATCATCTAACAGCTATGTCAATCATGGAGAGGTACCAACAATTAATAATAAGCATCATGAATCATGTATATAAGCAGGATTGCAATGTTCATAAGAGAGTATGATAAAGTGGTATCTCGCTTGCCTGTATTTGATTGGCAAAACATAAATGCCCGGGCACCTCTGGAGTTCATAGAAAGACTAGAAGTAGTGATTGTCAAAGATAGAAGGATCAAAGTTATACCACAATCAATCATATTTTGGGACAAGCATATTATACTAAGAATGACAGTTGTGCTCTCAAGATAGTGCTCAAAGAAATAATGGAGACACAACATAAAAGTAAAAGATTGACCCTTCGCAGAGGGAAGCAGGGATTAACATGCGCTAGAGCTTTTCATTTTTGAAATCAGGAGTAAAATTATTTTGAGAGGTGTTTGTTGTTGTCAACGAATGGTAATGGGTACACTAACTACCTCGCCAACCGGACTCCCAAGAGCGGCTCCCATGAATTATTTGCATATTTATGTGGCACTCCTTCCAACCTTTCTTACACAAACCATGGCTAACCGAATCCTCGGGTGCCTGCCAACAATCTCATACCATGAAGGAGTGCCTTTTTATTTTAGTTTTATTATGATGATGACACTCCCCCCAACCTTTGCTTACACAAGCCATGGCTAATCGAATCCTTCGGGTGCCGTCCAACAATCACAAACCATGGAGGAGTGTCTATTTAAGTTAATTAATTTGGGACTGGGAATCCCGTTGCCAGCTCTTTTTGCAAAATTATTGGATAAGCGGATGTGCCACTAGTCCATATGAGAGTCCGTCAAAAGTAAATGACAAGGTCGAAAGCTAAACACCACATACTTCCTCATGAGCTATGAAACATAAACACAAATTGAGAAGCATTTTGAAGGTTTTAAAGGTAGCGCATGAGAATTTACTTGGAATGGTTTGAAATGCCATGCATAGGTATTTATGGTGGACACTTTGGAACAACTTGGTTTTCAGGTGTTTGGAAGCACGAGCAGCGTTCCCGCTCAGTACAAGTGAAGGCTAGCAAAAGACTAGGGAGTGATGGCGTGTAACTCACACGTTCGTTGGGAACCACAAGAGGAAGGTATGATGCGCACAGCAGCAAGTTTTCCCTCAGAAAGAAACCAAGGTTTATCGAACCAGGAGGAGCCAAGAAGCACGTTGAAGGTTGATGGCGGCGGGATGTAGTGCGGCGCAACACCAGGGATTCCGGCGCCAACGTGGAACCTGCACAACACAACCAAAGTACTTTGCCCCAACGAAAAAGTGAGGTTGTCAATCTCACCGGCTTGCTGTAACAAAGGATTAACCGTATTGTGTGGAAGATGATTGTTTGCAGAAAACAGTAGAACAAGTATTGCAGTAGATTGTATTTCAGTATAGAGAATTGGACCGGGGTCCACAGTTCACTAGAGGTGTCTCTCCCATAAGATAAACAGCATGTTGGGTGAACAAATTACAGTTGGGCAATTGACAAATAAAGAGGGCATGACCATGCACATACATATTATGATGAGTATAGTGAGATTTAATTGGGCATTACGACAAAGTACATAGACCGCCATCCAACTGCATCTATGCCTAAAAAGTCCACCTTCAGGTCATCATCCGAACCCCCTCCAGTATTAAGTTGCAAAGCAACAGACAATTGCATTAAGTATGGTGCGTAATGTAATCAACAACTACATCCTTAGACATAGCATCAATGTTTTATCCCTAGTGGCAACAGCACAACACAACCTTAGAACTTTCTCACTGTCCTGTGTGTCAATGCAGGCATGAACCCACTATCGAGCATAAATACTCCCTCTTGGAGTTACAAGCATCTACTTGGCCAGAGCATCTACTAGTAACGGAGAGCATGCAAGATCATAAACAACACATAGATATAACTTTGATAATCAACATAACAAGTATTCTCTATTCATCGGATCCCAACAAACGCAACATATAGAATTACAGATAGATGATCTTGATCATGTTAGGCAGCTCACAAGATCCGACAATGATAGCACAATGGGGAGAAGACAACCATCTAGCTACTGCTATGGACCCATAGTCCAGGGGTAGACTACTCACACATCACTCCGGAGGCGACCATGGCGGCGTAGAGTCCTCCGGGAGATGATTCCCCTCTCCGGCAGGGTGCCGGAGGCGATCTCCTGGATCCCCCGAGATGGGATCGGCGGCGGCGTCTCTGGAAGGTTTTCCGTATCGTGGCTCTCGGTACTGGGGGTTTCGCGACGGAGGCTTTAAGTAGGCGGAAGGGCAGGTCAGGAGGGTCGAAGGGGCGACGACACCATAGGGCGGCGCGGCCAGGGCCTGGGCCGCGCCGGCCTATGGTCTGGGGGCCCAGTGCCCCCCCTCTGGTCCTTCCCGGGTGTTCTGGATGCTTCCGGTGAAAATAGGAACTTGGGCGTTGATTTCGTCCGATTCCGAGAATATTTCGTTACTAGGATTTCTGAAACCAAAAACAGCAGAAAATAGGAACTGGCACTTCGGCATCTTGTTAATAGGTTAGTTCCAGAAAATGCACGAATATGACATAAAGTGTGCATAAAACATGTAGATAACATCAATAATGTGGCATGGAACATAAGAAATTATCGATACGTCGGAGACGTATCAGCATCCCCAAGCTTAGTTCTGCTCGTCCCGAGCAGGTAAAACGATAACACAGATAATTTCTGGAGTGACATGCCATCATAACCTTGATCATACTATTTGTAAAGCATATGTAGTGAATGCAGCGATCAAAACAATGTATATGACATGAGTAAACAAGTGAATCATAAAGCAAAGACTTTTCATGAATAGCACTTCAAGACAAGCATCAATAAGTCTTACATAAGAGTTAACTCATAAAGCAATAATTCATAGTAAAAGCATTGAAGCAACACAATGGAAGATTAAGTTTCAGCGGTTGCTTTCAACTTGTAACATGTATATCTCATGGATATTGTCAACATAGAGTAATATAATAAGTGCAATATGCAAGTATGTAGGAATCAATGCACAGCTCACACAAGTGTTTGCTTCTTGAGGTGGAGAGAAATAGGTGAACTGACTCAACAATGAAAGTAAAAGAATGGTCCTCCATAGAGGAAAAGCATCGATTGCTATATTTGTGCTAGAGCTTTGATTTTGAAAACATGAAACAATTTTGTCAACGGTAGTAATAAAGCATATGTATCATGTAAATTATATCTTATAAGTTGCAAGCCTCGTGCATAGTATACTAATAGTGCCCGCACCTTGTCCTAATTAGCTTGGACTACCGGATCATCGCAATGCACATGTTTTAACCAAGTGTCACAAAGGGGTACCTCTATGCCGCCTATACAAAGGTCTAAGGAGAAAGCTCGCATTGGATTTCTCGCTATTGATTATTCTCAACTTAGACATCCATACCGCGACAACATAGACAATAGATAATGGACTCCTCTTTTATGCATAAGCATGTAACAACAATTAATAATTTTTCTCATATGAGATTGAGGATATTTGTCCAAAACTGAAACTTCCACCATGGATCATGGCTTTAGTTAGCGGCCCAATGTTCTTCTCTAACAATATGCATGCTTAACCATAAGGTGGTAGATCTCTCTTACTTCAGACAAGACGGACATGCATAGCAACTCACATGAAATTCAACAAAGAGTAGTTGATGGCGTCCCCAGTGAACATGGTTATCGCACAACAAGCAACTTAATAAGAGATAAAGTGCATAAGTACATATTCAATACCACAATAGTTTTTAAGCTATTTGTCCCATGAGCTATATATTGCAAAGGTGAATGATGGAATTTTAAAGGTAGCACTCAAGCAATTTACTTTGGAATGGCGGAAAATACCATGTAGTAGGTAGGTATGGTGGACACAAATGGCATAGTGGTTGGCTCAAGTATTTTGGATGCATGAGAAGTATTCCCTCTCGATACAAGGTTTAGGCTAGCAAGGCTTATTTGAAACAAACACAAGGATGAACCGGTGCAGCAAAACTCACATAAAAGACATATTGAAAACATTATAAGACTCTACACCGTCTTCCTTGTTGTTCAAACTCAATACTAGAAATTATCTAGACCTTAGAGAAACCAAATATGCAAACCAAATTTTAGCATGCTCTATGTATTTCTTCATTAATGGGTGCAAAGCATATGATGCAAGAGCTTAAACATGAGCACAACAATTGCCAAGTATCACATTACCCAAGACATTTATAGCAATTACTACATGTATCATTTTCCAATTCCAACCATATAACAATTTAACGAAGGAGAAACTTCGCCATGAATACTATGAGTAGAAACTAAGGACATACTTGTCCATATGCTACAGCGGAGCGTGTCTCTCTCCCATAAAGTGAATGCTAGGGTCCATTTTATTCAAACAAAAAAAAACAAAAACAAACCGACGCTCCAAGAAAAGCACATAAGATGTGATGGAATAAAAATATAGTTTCAGGGGAGGAACCTGATAATGTTGTCGATGAAGAAGGGGATGCCTTGGGCATCCCCAAGCTTAGACGCTTGAGTCTTCTTGATATATGCAGGGGTGAACCACCGGGGCATCCCCAAGCTTAGAGCTTTCACTCTCCTTGATCATGTTGCATCATACTCCTCTCTTGATCCTTGAAAACTTCCTCCACACCAAACTTAGAACAACTCATTAGAGGGTTAGTGACAATAAAAATTAACATATTCAGAGGTGACACAATCATTCTTAACACTTCTGGACATTGCATAAAGCTACTGGACATTAGTGGATCAAAGAAATTCATCCAACATAGCAAAAGAGGCAATGCGAAATAAAAGGCAGAATCTGTCAAAACAGAACAGTTCGTATTGACGAATTTTATTAGGCCACCAGACTTGCTCAAATGAAAATGCTCAAATTTAATGAAAGTTGCATACATATCTGAGGATCATGCACGTAAATTGGCTTAATTTTCTGAGCTACCTACAGGGAGGTAGACCCAGATTCGTGACAGCAAAGAAATCTGGAACTGCGCAGTAATCCAAATCTAGTACTTACTTTTCTATCAACGGCTTTACTTGGCACAATAAAACACTAAACTAAGATAAGGAGAGGTTGCTACAGTAGTAAACAACTTCCAAGACACAAAATAAAAACAAAGTACTGCAGGTAAAAACATGGGTTGTCTCCCACAAGCGCTTTTCTTTAACGCCTTTCAGCTAGGCGCAGAAAGTGTGTATCAAGTATTATCAAAGGGTGGTGCTCCTACAGCGGGATGTGGAGTTTTCTCAACCATGCATAGTATATTAGATACATAAGTTTTAGCATCTCCCTTTTTATTAGTCTTAGGCGTGCTACTCTCATCAAACAAATTTTCAGGAACAAGTCAAGCATAATTATTTTCTAGTGCATCATTCATAGCTAAGAGTTTACATGGTATTGGTGCTTTGATCTCCCCTCCATCATTAATATAATTAGTGTACTTTATTATATCCATATCCATCTTTTCAAAGAGACTAACAAAATTGGTGTAAGAACCAAGCATATTAAATTTAGCAAAGACCTTTCTAGCCTCTCTCGCTATACCACCAAATTCTCTAAGAAGGGTTTCTAAAACAAAATCTTTCTTTTCCCCTTCTTCCATATCACCAAGTGTGAGAAACATGTGTTGGATTATAGGATTGAGATTAACAAATTTAGTTTCCAACATGCGAACTAAAGCAGCAGCAGCAATTTCATAGGTAGGGGCAAGGTCTACCAAGTGTCTATCCTCAAAATCGTCAACGGTACTGACATGGTTGAAAAATTCCTCTATATTATTTCTCCCAAGTATAGACCCACGTCCTACCGGTATATCTTTCGTGGTAAAATTAAAAGGAAACATGATGAATCAAGTAAGGTAAATGCAAGTAACTATTTTTTTTGTGTTTTTGATATAGCAAACAAGATAGCAAATAAAGTAAAACTAGCAACTAATTTTTTTTGTATTTTGATTTAGTGCAGCAAACAAAGTAGTAAATAAAACTAAGCAAGACAAAAACAAAGTAAAGAGATTGAGAAGTGGAGACTCCCTTGCAGCGTGTCTTGATCTCCCCGGCAACGGCGCCAGAAAAAGAGCTTGATGGCGTGTAACTCACACGTTCGTTGGGAACCCCAAGAGGAAGGTATGATGCGCACAGCAGCAAGTTTTCCCTCAGAAAGAAACCAAGGTTTATCGAACCAGGAGGAGCCAAGAAGCACGTTGAAGGTTGATGGCGGCGGGATATAGTGCGGCGCAACACCAGGGATTCCGGCGCCAACGTGGAACCTGCACAACACAACCAAAGTACTTTGCCCCAACGAAACAGTGAGGTTGTCAATCTCACCGGCTTGCTGTAACAAAGGATTAACCGTATTGTGTGGAAGATGATTGTTTGCAGAAAACAGTAGAACAAGTATTGCAGTAGATTGTATTTCAGTATAGAGAATTGGACCGGGGTCCACAGTTCACTAGAGGTGTCTCTCCCATAAGATAAACAACATGTTGGGTGAACAAATTACAGTTGGGCAATTGACAAATAAAGAGGGCATGACCATGCACATACATATTATGATGAGTATAGTGAGATTTAATTGGGCATTACGACAAAGTACATAGACCGCCATCCAACTGCATCTATGCCTAAAAAGTCCACCTTCAGGTTATCATCCGAACCCCCTCCAGTATTAAGTTGCAAAGCAACAGACAATTGCATTAAGTATGGTGCGTAATGTAATCAACAACTACATCCTTAGACATAGCATCAATGTTTTATCCCTAGTGGCAAAAGCACAACACAACCTTAGAACTTTCTCACATCGTCCTGTGTGTCAATGCAGGCATGAACCCACTATCGAGCATAAATACTCCCTCTTGGAGTTACAAGCATCTACTTGGCCAGAGCATCTACTAGTAACGGAGAGCATGCAAGATCATAAACAACACATAGATATAACTTTGATAATCAACATAACAAGTATTCTCTATTCATCAGATCCCAACAAACGCAACATATAGAATTACAGATAGATGATCTTGATCATGTTAGGCAGCTCACAAGATCCGACAATGATAGCACAATGGGGAGAAGACAACCATCTAGCTACTGCTATGGACCCATAGTCCAGGGGTAGACTACTCACACATCACTCCGGAGGCGACCATGGCGGCGTAGAGTCCTCCGGGAGATGATTCCCCTCTCCGGCAGGGTGCCGGAGGCGATCTCCTGGATCCCCCGAGATGGGATCGGCCGCGGCGGCGTCTCTGGAAGGTTTTCCGTATCGTGGCTCTCGGTACTGGGGGTTTCGCGACGGAGGCTTTAAGTAGGCGGAAGGGCAGGTCAGGAGGGTCGAAGGGGCGACGACACCATAGGGCGGCGCGGCCAGGGCCTGGGCCGCGCCGGCCTATGGTCGGTGTTCTGGATGCTTCCGGTGAAAATAGGAACTTGGGCGTTGATTTCGTCCGATTCCGAGAATATTTCGTTACTAGGATTTCTGAAACCAAAAACAGCAGAAAACAGGAACTGGCACTTCGGCATCTTGTTAATAGGTTAGTTCCAGAAAATGCACGAATATGACATAAAGTGTGCATAAAACATGTAGATAACATCAATAATGTGGCATGGAACATAAGAAATTATCGATACGTCGGAGACGTATCAGGGAGCGACAAATCAAGAGAGCAGTAACTGTCATAATCATGCTTGCGGCAAAATAAATTAACGGAGGCATAAAAGTGATACAAAAACTCTGAAGCAATATAAATCATCGAGGCTTAATTGACGTTGGTTCAGTCATATGCATGCGTGAGCATGTGCCAAGTCGATATAAATGAATTATTCAGAGGAGGATACCACAATGCCATACTTACTTATGAATAAAACAATGCAAGCAAACATCCATGACATGCTACTCATATTAATAAATTGGAGCTAAACATGAGAGATCATGAACTACTAGACTTTCTCAAATAACATATACCTCACATGAACCAACTAAGCATGCTCACATGGATGAGTATATGTACAAAAATGAAAACAAATAGAGTTCATACCAGCCTCTCACCACAATCCAATTGTCGTAGATCGTCATTATTGCTTTTCACTTGTGTAGCTTGGATAATATGAAATGAAAACCACGCTCCAGCCACCGAAGACCATTGAACTCAAGATGAACTTTACAAACCAAAGAAGAACAGCAAATATTTTTGGTGTTTTCGAATTGCAAACAAGAACAAAAGGAAACAAGCAAACAAAGCAAAATCTTTTTGGGTTCTCTTATAGCAAACTAGCAATAGCAAATAAAGCGAAACAAATGCAAGAAACCAAAGCAAACAAATGGTGAAGAGAAACAACAGAAATATTTTTGGTCTTTTTGTATTTTGGGAAGGAAACAAAGCAAAAACAAGAAATAGCAAACTAGAAGACTCACATAAACACAAAGCAGTAGAAATTCGTCAAACTTGACAGTAGTACAGTACCCGATTTTTAATAAATTCTTCCACTGCTCAAATCGAAAAGTGTTCAACTAATGAAAGTTAGATAACAACCTGGGGAACATGCACAAAAATTGGCTTCGCAAAATACTGTTCTGGCTATTTTTGAGAATTTTTACGGTAACAGTCTAGAATCTGTTTTCAGGCAGCACTTCCCCAAATATCATCTTCCTCTCATTAGAAAACCACTCAAACAAACAAAACAAGTATATAAAAGTATCCAGCAATCATAATATGCAAAGAATGAGTGATACCGGTATACCTCCCCCCAAGCTTAGGCTTTTGGCCTAAGTGGAGTTCAATCCCATCGAGACCATGAGGTAGTATCTCCGTAGTACGACGAAGATGGATCATATTCCGGGCATGTGCCAGAAGAAGCACCCGGATACGTGACGGCGTAGTCGTCGGAGGGCTCGGCGTCCTCGGAGTCATGCTGCTGGTGGAAGTCTTGTATCTTCATATGTTCATCCACCTCCTCCTTAGTGCACGACCATGATTGCCTGTCAATACTGAACAAACCTGGTTGGGGAAGAGGGATTTCCTTCTCATCCCCGTCAGCAAACAACATTCTATAGACCATATTATCTAAAGTAGAATCAGCGGTAACAAAATGATGACTCTTCATAGCAGCAATATCGAGTCTCCTAGGGGTCAATTGCACATCATTAGGATCAAGAGGAAGTCTTAAATATGTTAAAACGCGAAGTGCAATAGTTCCTCCAAAAATAGGCCCCCTATTAGACAGGCGGCGAGCAATAAGAGAACCAAGGTGATAAGATGTCCGACCAGTAAGTGCAATATTCAAGAAAGCAAGATGGTAACTAGAAATATTGCTAGTGTTCTCCCTACCAAGAATGCTAGTAGCAATGTAATATGCAAAATACTTAATTGCGGGGAGTTGAATGTTCCTTATCTTGCCACGCTGAATGGTGCGACAATCATCATCGGTGATCCCTCGATAGAGCTCCAACAAGTCCCGGGGGTTGTCATCAATCCTCCTTGCTGTACCTACATGGGCAATATCCAATGCACGACAAAAAATCTTCCAATTCCATAGTAACAGGATTACCATAGATCTTGAATGCAACTGTCGGCTCGTATTGCGTGTTGTTGAACCTGAAGCTCTCGACGAAAATTTTGGTGAGCATATAGTATTGCTCCCTTTCGTCTCCCACGTAGGTGGTTAAGCCCGCCCTATTGACAAGGGTGAAGAAATCCTCCAATATCCCTGCATTTCTCAGAAAATCATAGCATGGAAAAGATGAAGCATTAGGAGCCCCGTTGTCCTCTTCGGGCGCGAAGCTAGGCGCGATGATATCCTCATTGTACGATCGCCTAAACCGGGTGGCGGCCCTAGAAGGCCTCCCGGTGCTGGTTGTTCCTCTCTTGAACAATTCTCCAAAGTTGAACTTCTTCATCTTTCTTTTCTGAAATTTTTCAACAAGTGATATAAAACTTGATTTGGTGACATATAATCAAGGGGAACTACTATAGGAACTTGCTAGAGTACTAATCATGCATCAAAACTAGTTTATACAACTTAGAACAAGCATGCAAGCTCACTAAACATGTTACCTACAGCAGCAAAATATTCAAGATATACTCAACCAAACAAAATTCTACTTGGATAGGCGGAGGAGTCACATACCGGAGAGCAAATGTGCCAAATTTCAGACAGAAATCTGGGCTGAGCAAAGAGATCGAAAAATCCTAAGCTCTTGAGCAAAAACGCGAGTGAGAGAAAGCTGGTTCGAGTTTTTTCGGGAGAGAGAAGATGCTGGGAGAAAGAGATGAAGTAGTGGGGCAAGGAGGGGCCCACACCACAGGGTGGCGCGCCCCCCTCCTTGGCCGCGCCAGCCTGTGGTGTGGCACCCTGGGGTGCCCCACAGGTCATCCTCTGGTGCTCCCAGGTGCCTCTTCGAAAAATAGGACCAACGGTATAATTTTTGTGAATTTTTGAAAACTTTGAAAAATGCACATTTCTGGGTATTAAGTTTATTATTACTGGCCAGGAAATTTTTTGAAAACTCTAATTAAGTAAGGAACTTTGCAAATCAAAAGTGCTACAGCAAATAAGACAAGTGGAGGAAGAAAGAGATGTTGTTTACCTCCCCTATGCATATAAAAGGTATTCGTTAACAAGGTTGATCAAGTCTTGCCACCGAATAATTTTTACATAGCATAAGAAGA
Organism: Lolium perenne; assembly: GCF_019359855.2. Classification (NCBI taxonomy): domain Eukaryota; kingdom Viridiplantae; phylum Streptophyta; class Magnoliopsida; order Poales; family Poaceae; genus Lolium; species Lolium perenne. Next base: position 90,751,741 of record NC_067247.2, read on the forward strand.
AATAAACCTCAAATCAATCATGTTACCTTGAATTGTATTGATATGGATCCAATCATAAGATTTTGATAACCTTCTTTAGGCTCATATATAGGACAATCGATAGTTCCAATTTTGATAGTTCTCACATTAGAAATAGTATTGACTCCACATACTTTATCAATCTTCTTGGGGAAATAAACAGTATGCTCCTTATCATCAACATTAAAAGTAACCTTCCCTTTATTGCAATCAATAACAGCCCCTGCGGTGTTAAGAAAAGGTCTCCCAAGAATAATAGACATATTATCATCTTCAGGCATTTCCAACACAACAAAATCAGTTAATATCAAGCAGTTAGTAGTAACTTGAATAGGAACATCCTCACATATACCAACAGGAATAGCAGTAGATTTATCAGCCATTTACAAAGATATATCAGTAGGTATCAACTTATCTAAGTAGAGCCTCTTATAAAGAGAAAAAGGCATAACACTAACACCGGCTCCCAAGTCACATAGAGCAGTTTTAACATAATTATTCTTAATAGAACAAGGAATAGTAGGTATACCTGGGTCGCCCAACTTCTTCGGCACTTTGCCATTGAAAGAGTAATTAGCAAGCATAGTTGAAATTTCCTCATTGGGGATTTTCCTTTTGTTAGTAACAATATCTTTCATATACTTTGAATAAGGAGGCAATTTAATAGCATCAGTCAAAGGGATTTGCAAGAATAAAGGTTTCATCCAATCGCAAAATTTATTATAGTGTTTTTCTTCCTTTGATTTTAGTTTCTTAGCAGGAAAAGGCATTTGCTTTTGCACCCAAGGTTCTCTTTCATTACCATGTTTCTTAGCAATAAAATCTTCTTTAGTATACTTTTTATTTTTATCATGCTTTTCAGGTTCATCTTCTACCTCTTCTTTATCAGAAGCATCATTCTTATTATTATCATTATTATGTTCATTTCCACTTTCAGTTTCAGCATCGGAAATAGAAATACTATTAGGATTGTTAACAGGTTCAGAGGATCTACAACATTTTTATGTTTCTTCTTCTTCTTCTTAGAAGGAGCACTAGGTTCAATGCGTTGAGAATCTTGTTCAATTCTTTTGGGATGCCCTTCAGGATATAGAGGATCCTGGGTAGAGACACCACCTCTAGTTGTTACTTCATAAGCATGTTTCTCTTTAGAATTATTATTTAGCAAGTCATTTTGCACTTTAGTGAGTTGATCAATTTGAGTTTGAATCATTTGAAAATGTTTAACAAGCATCTTAACATCATTGGAGGTTCTCTCCACAATATCATGCAAATTGCTAATAGCTTGAGAATTTTCCATTAGATGATTCTCTACTCTCATATTAAAATTTTCTTGCTTAACAATATAATTATCAAACTCATCTAAGCATTGTGCAGGAGGTTTTGAATACGGAATATCTTCCCTAGTAAAGCGTTGAAGGGAGTTTACCTCAATCATGGGTGAAGGGAGAATTATCTCACATATATCTTCTATAAGAGGTAGATTCTTCACATCTTCGGATTTAATACCTTTCTCCTTGAGAGACTTCTTAGCTTCCCGCATATCATCATCATTCAATTCAATTAAACCCCTCTTCTTCAATATTGGCGTTGGAGTTGGTTCAGGTGTTTCCCAATCATCATGATTCCGGCTTATTCTAGCCAATAAATCTTCAGCTTCTTCTGGAGTTCTTTTCTTGAAAACACAACCAGCACAACTATCCAAATATGCTCTAGATTCAATGGTTAGTCCACTATAAAATATATCAAGTAGATCATTCTTTCTAAATCATGTCCAGGTCGAGCTCTGATAAGAGAACAAAATCTTGCCCATGCCGCAGGCAATTTCTCTTCGTCTCCCTGATCAAATCTGTAAATTCTCTGTAAAGCAGCATGTTGAGCACTAGCAGGAAAGTATTTTCGAAAGAAAACATCACGCAACTCAGTTGGATTTTTAATAGAACCAGGAGGCAAATTATTATACCAAGTTTTAGCATCATCCTTTAATGAGAAAGGAAAAATCTTAGCGACAAAGTAAGTACGCATCTTGACATCATCAGAAAACAAGCTACTCATAGAAGAAAGTTCAATCATGTGTTCTACAGCACTTTCTTTTTCAGTACCACAAAAGGGTGTTTTCTCTACAATAGCTATATGAGATAGATCAAGAGAAAAATCATAATCTTTATCCTTAATGCATATAGGAGATGTGGCAAATTCAGGATCAGGAGATAGCTTATGTCTAACAGTATATTGTGCGAGAAACTTTTAATGTTTCTTGCATCAGTAATAGAATTGTATTTATCAATAAAATCATCATTAAGCTCCACATAATCTTCATCAGGATCATCACTAAAATAATCAAGTTCAGGTGAACTAACAGGTGTAGTGGCATTTTCATTAGGAGTTTCAGCATTTTCAATTTGTCTAGACCTAGCAATTATAGCATCTAGAAAGGATCCCAATGAACCACTATCATCAAGCACAGCAGAAATATTATCAATATTATGAGAGTTTTCAGATTCAGCAGACGTACCAGCTTGTGGCGGTGAAACAAGTTGACTCATCACAGATGGTGAATCAAGTGTAGCGGAGGTACTCAGAATTGTACCTTTTCTTGTAGTGGATGGTAATATGGCGACTTTAGAATCGCGAGGTTTACCCATGATGGAGAATTTGCAGCGAACAATATCAATCCAAGTGAACTTCCAAATAAAGCTATGCTCCCCGGCAACGGCGCCAGAAAACGGTCTTGATAACCCACAAGTATAGGGGATCGCAGCAGTCTTCGAGGGTAGTATAACCCAATTTATTGATTCGACACAAGGGGAGACAAAGAACACTTGGAAGTCTTAACAGCGGAGTTGTTAATTCAGCTGCACCTGGAAACAGACTTGCTCGCAAGAGTTTATCAGTAGTAACAGTTTTATAGCAGTAGCAGTAGTGAAATAACAGCAGCAGAGTAACAAAGACAGCAGTAGTGATTTTAGTAAACAGCAGGATTAAAAATACTGTAGGCACGGGGACGGATGACGGGCGTTGCATGGATGAGAGAAACTCATGTAACAATCATAGCAGGGCATTTGCAGATAATAATAAAACGGTGTCCAAGTACAAAGCAATCAATAGGCATGTGTTCCAATTATAGTCGTACGTGCTCGCAACGAGAAACTTGCACAACATCTTTTGTCCTACCAGCCGGTGGCAGCCGGGCCTCAAGGGAAACTACTGGATATTAAGGTACTCCTTTTAATAGAGTACCGGAGCAAAGCATTAACACTCCGTGAACACATGTGATCCTCACGTCACTACCATCCCCTCCGGTTGTCCCGATTTCTGTCACTTCGGGGCCATCGGTTCCGGACAGCGACATGTGTATACAACTTGCAGGTAAGATCAATAAACAATGAATATCATGATGAAACAATAACATGTTCAGATCTGAGATCATGGCACTCGGGCCCTAGTGACAAGCATTAAGCATAACAAGTTGCAACAATATCATCAAAGTACCAATTACAGACACTAGGCACTATGCCCTAACAATCTTATGCTATTACATGACCAATCTCATCCAATCCCTACCATCCCCTTCGGCCTACAGCGGGGGAATTACTCACACATGGATGGGGGAAGCATGGTTGGTTGATGGAGAGGCGTTGGCGGTGATGATGGCGATGATCTCCTCCAATTCCCTGTCCCGGCGGAGTGCCAGAACGGAGACTTCTGGCTCACGCAACGGAGTTTCGCGATGTGTCGGCGTTCTGGAGGCTTTCTGGCGATTTCGACTTCTCCCCGTGCGTTTTTAGGTCGAAGGCAATTTATAGTCCGAAGGAGGGCGTCGGAGGCCGGCCGAGGGGGCCACACCATAGGGCCGCGCGGGCCCCCCTAGGCCACGCCGCCTTATGGTGTGGGGCCCTCGGGCCTCCACCTTATTTGTCCTTCTGGCTCCGTCAGTATTCTGGGAAAATAGGGCCTTCTGCATAAATTCCGAGGATTTCCCCGAAAGTTGGATTTCTGCACAAAAACGAGACACCAGAACAGTTCTGCTGAAAACAGCGTTAGTCCATGTTAGTTGCATCCAAAATACACAAATTAGAGGCAAAACAATAGCAAAAGTGTTCGGGAAAGTAGATACGTTTTGGACGTATCAAGAGGGAAGCATGGATTACTCTTTGTGCTAGAGCTTTTTATTTTGATAACATAGAAACAATTTTGTCAACGGTAGTAATAATTCATATGTGTTATGCATAAAACATCCTATAAGTTGCAAGCCTCATGCATCGAATACCAATAGTGCTCGCACCTTGTCCTAATTAGCTTGGATTTCCATGGATTATCATTGCATTACATATGTTTCAACCAAGTGTCACAGAGGGGTACCTCTATGTCGCCTGTACAAAGGTCCAAGGAGATAGATCGCATTTGATTTCTCGTTTTTGATAGATCTCAACTGAGGACATCCATACCGGGACAACATAGAAAACAGATAATGGACTCCTCTTTAATGCATAAGCATTCAACAACAGATAATATTTTCATAAGAGATTGAGGATTAATGTCCAAACTGAAACTTCCACCATGATTCATGGCTTTGGTTGGCGGCCCAAAGTTCTTCTCTAACAATATGCATACTCAAACCATTTAATCATGATAAATCACCCTTACTTCAGACAAGACGAACATGCATAGCAACTCACATGATATTCAACAAAGGTGTAATAGTTGATGGCGTCCCCAGAAACATGGTTACCGCTCAACAAGCAACTTATAAGAAATAAGATACATAAGCTACATATTCTTTACCACAATAGTTTTTAAGCTATTTTCCCATGAGCTATATATTGCAAAGGCAAGGAATGAAGTTTTAAAGGTAGCACGCAAGCAATTTACTTTGGAATGGCAGAGAAATACCACATAGTAGGTAGGTATGGTGGACACAAATGACATAGTTTTTGGCTCAAGGTTTTGGATGCACGAGAAGCATTCCCTCTCAGTACAAGGCTTTGGCTAGCAAGGTTGTTTGAAGCAAACACAAGTATAAACTGGTACAACAAAACTTACATAAGAACTGATTGCAAGCATTATAAGACTCTACACTGTCTTCCTTGTTGTTCAAACACTTTTACCAGAAAATATCTAGACTTTTAGAGAGACCAACCATGCAAACAAAATTTCAACAAGCTCTACAGTAGTTCTCCACTAATAGGTGCAAACTACATGATGCAAGAGCTTAAACATGATCTATTTGAGAGCTCAAAACAATTGCCAAGTATCAAATTATTCAAGATAATTTACCAATTACCACATGAAGCATTTTCTGTTTCCAACCAAATAGCAATGAACGAAGCAGTTTTCAACCTTCGCCATGAACATTAAAAGTAAAGCTAAGAACACCAGTGTTCATATGAACAAGCGGAGCGTGTCTTTCTCCCACACAAGCAATGCTAGGATCCGATTTTATTCAAACAAAAACAAAAATAAAAACATACAGACGCTCCAAGTAAAGCACATAAGATGTGACGGAATAAAAATATAGTTTCACTAGAGGTGACCTGATAAGTTGTCGATGAAGAAGGGGATGTCTTGGGCATCCCCAAGCTTAGATGCTTGAGTCTTCTTGAAATATGCAGGGATAAACCACAGGGGCATCCCCAAGCTTAGACTTTTCACTCTTCTTGATCATATTGTATCATCCTCCTCTCTTGACCCTTGAAAATTTCCTCCACACCAAACTCAAAACAAACTTATTAGAGGGTTAGTGAATAATCAAAAATTCACATGTTCAGAGGTAACACAATCATTTCTAACATTTCTGGACATTGCCCAAAGCTACTGAAAGTTAATGGAGCAAGGAAATCCACTCAACAGAGTAAAAGAGGCAATGTGAAATAAAAGGCAGAATCTGTCAAAATAGAACAGTCCGTAAAGAAGAATTTTTTAGAGGCACTTAACATGCTCAGATGAAGAAGCTCAAATTGAATGAAAGTTGCGTACATATCTGAGGATTACTCATGATTTTTCGCAGATTTTTATGAGTTACCTACAAAGAGATCTACTCAAATTCGTGACAGCGAGAAATCTGTTTCTGCGCAGAAATCCAAATCTAGTATCAACCTTACTATCAAAGACTTTACTTGGCACAACAATGCAATAAAGTAAAGATAAGGAGAGGTTGCTACAGTAGTAACAACTTCCAAGACACAAATATAAAACAAAAATTGCAGAAGTAAAATAATGGGTTGTCTCCCATAAGTGCTTTTCTTTAACGCCTTTCAGCTAGGCGCAGAATGACATGGGCATACCCTTCGGGTACCCATTATTAGTATACCTGGCTCGGCCCAATATGGAGAAGACCAAATATGGAGAAGGCCCAACAAGGCAACCCGAAGAAGTAGTCGACTAGGACTCTTGTAAAACCCTAGGCTGGTTGCATATATAAAGCTATCCAGGGCACCCGATAGAAGGGGGGCCAAGAGATAAACAGAAGACAGACAACAAATAGACACCATAGCTCCGCCTATGGCGGCACCCTGTAAACATACATATGATCATATACTGGATTGCTAGCAGCACGTAGGGATCCTCCACCGAGGGGACCCGAAGCTGGATACGTCGTGTGTCTAATCTCGCTCCCGGAATCTCCATCGTCGCTCTCCCGAAACCCTAGTCTACAATACGTAGGCATTGCCGAGGTGACCCCTCGTCAATTGGCGCCGACCGTGGGGATTCGCGACGACTGGATTTTGTCATCCGGGCGGGATCCTTCATCATCAACAATCGCCAGATCCGTTCGAGTTCATCATTAACAATCGTGTTCGGTGATTATCGTATCGGGAGGGCATCTGCTGGAGGAAAGATACGTGGAGGAAAGATCGGGTTGGCCTGGCCAGCTCACGCGCCGCGTTCAACTCCATCTTCATCAAAAGCGGCCGCTGCATCGTTGGGTTTCTGGAAGAAGTCTACTTGATCTATATTCTTGGCAGCTCTCCCTAGGCAGCGTATTATTCCAATCAAGTGGAAGATTCAACACAAGTGATCAACAGGAAAAGGCTTTCTCAAAGTCATCGGCTAGTAACAGCGTTCGACAGTATGCACGTGCAAATACATCTGGCAAACAAGACCCAAGCTATCTGCCAATGATCGTGGAAGCTAAAGAAGAAGAAAAGATAGAGCATTCGAGTACTAGTACCACATGAGAGGACGGAACAAAAAAAAAAAGAGGACCATATCCTTCCTAGTTCACAGATCAAGTATTGGCTCAAGTTCCAGGAAAAAATATTAAAAGCAAGAACAAGCCTGCATACAAATTTTCAAGCCAAGAAAATAGCCGACATCTTGGAGGGCTTAGAGAAGCCAACAAATTCGTCATCCGACAATAATGATCAGGTGATATATTTTCAATTAGTTACTACTCGCAAAATTTATTTCGCCAAATATTCTTTGGCTCGTGATTATTTGCGCGCAGGTTTTTGCGCCGTAATATAACTGCAGATTGAAGCAAAACTTCGATTACTCTGTTCGGTCGACCGCACCCGCTGTCGCGCACTTGCCGTACTCGGGGGCTTGCGTGTCACAGACCCGACATTACGGATTTAATATATTCGGATGCTCTCCCATCACGGATCGATTATATCAACTGCGTCCTCTTCATCGTCCAAGTGAGCCAGGCGCCGCATGGACTTTCTTTGGTGGCACGACTATTTCGACTGCGCCCGCCGCATGGATTTTCTTTGGTGGCGCAACTATTTCGACTGCTTCGCTACAGCAGAACAAAGCGTCCCTCTTCCTTTCGCAACACCCGATGATTTGGGGGGCGCCATTACATCGTCACCGCAAATACATTATATTACTCGGTGGATTTATCTTCTTCGGCTCTGGATATATCTTCTCCGGCTTAGTAGATTTACTTTCTTCGGAACAGTGGATTTATCTTCTTCGGCTTGCTGGATTGTTTGTCTTCGGGTTATTATTGGTTCACTCTTATACAATATTACCCGATGCTTTTCCGGGTCAATGGATTCATCTTATATGGTTATTACTAGAACTATTTTCTTTGGATCAATGGATTCATCTTCTATGATATCAGCGGATTCATCTTTTATGATTATTACTGGATTCTTCGGGCCAATGGATTCATCCTCTATGATATCGACGGATTTATCTTCAATATATGCTCTATATTTAATGGCGTAATCTTCAATATGGATTCATCTCAAATACTTCATCTGGGATTCATCTTCATGTATTATTGTCTATGGCTTCATCCTAAATGGCTTCACCAAATATGACGTCGCGACTCCATTTCAACATCACGCCTAACGCTCGGGGGCTCAACAACGATTTCACCTCGGGTCACGACTGCGACACAACAATCATGACATCACCTCAGCAATGCTCGGGGGCTCGGCTATTTCTTCATCAACAATTTCGCGGCATCCACTTTTGCTATTTGGTGGTTTCTACTTTGGCTAGATTTCTTATCTACACTCGAAGACTTCATCATGCATCGACTTCGTCGTGTCCAAAAAGTTAAGTGTTCTTTTATTTTGCACAAAGTTGATTCTCGTTTACTTTCGTCGCACCCGACACTTGGGGGCTGCGTGGCATATATTCACTTTACATATCATCGAATCTGAGCATCTGACACTGCATGCGAAAAAGAGAGTCAAGGAAAAGATAGAAAAAGTTTGTTTATTTGTGCAGGAGAAAGTAAAATTCAAAGTATATAAAAGAGCACCCGACGAAATCTTGTTCAGGGAGGAACCCGATGAAATCAAAAGAGCACCCGACGAAATCTTCTTTAGGGAGGAACCCGACGAAATCTTGAGAGAACCGGACAAAATTTTATTCAATGAGAACCCGAAGAATTGTCTTCAAGAAAGAACAGGACCCGAAGAATTGTCCTCAAGGAGGACCCGAAGAAATTTTCCTGAGGGAGGAACTCGACGAAATTATCATCAAGGAGAAACCAAAAAAAGGGGGAAAGAAAAAAGAAGAGGATAGACAAATCTTCGGGTCCATTGACTCGTCATTTGTTCTAAGCAAGAGCATCGGCGATGTGCCTGACGACAATATAGAAGAACCCAATATAATCGGCTGTCTCATCACGCCCGAGAAAAATATAGAAGAACCCGCAAAATGGGTCATTGCATCAGCCGAACAAGGCACTCGACAATATATTCTCAGAGCGCTAAAAGTCGCGAATAATCTCTGAATGCCGCAAAACTCTGCGAAGGTAAGACCCCAGATCCGTTCTGAGTGGCGTGGCACCGTCTCTGACGTCGGTTTGCTACTTTTATCCGTATCAACAGATACGAAGAAAAATCCTAACGGACGCGTTAGGTACCCGATAAAATATGACTGGGACTCGACAGAATGGTAAGACCTTAAGCGGCACCTGTCGAGTTAACACCAGTATCCCGAGATCATGTCCAGGGACGTGATCTTGAAGTAGGTTTTTGCGGATTGCCACTAGAGCAGTTAACTAGTACCTGATCCGTCAGATGAACTAGCCCCAATTACCATTATCCCTGTACAATATAGATATGGATGTCAAATAAAAATAGCAACGGCCTGGAGTCGATAAAAAGAGGGGCTCTGCCAAGTTGTTTATCGAGTAGTACAACTCGAGCCTATGCCTAGGTGCAAGCACCTGCTCATAGGCTCGGGGGATACTCTTATCGAGAGTATTGTTCACCCTCCCGATAAGAAAGAGGAAAAATTGTGGAGTCAATTACAAGCAAGTTGAGCCTACACCCAAGTGCAAACACTTGGTTGTAGCCTCGGGGGCTACTCCCATCGGGAGCGCTGGTCGCGCACCCGGTAGAAAAATAACTTCGACAGCATCTATGACAATCAAGGTTTGTAGACTCAACTCGATTCTACGACTCGAGTGGAGCCTACTCCCATCGGGAGCACATGGATTTCATCAAATCCTCCAGAAATATAGTTAAGTTCTTTATCGAGTAGTACAACTTGAGTCAATGCCCAAGTGCAAGCACTTGCCCATAGACTCGGGGGCTACTCCCATCGGGAGCGCTGCCGCGCACCCGATAATTTCAAGAATCGTCGACATCATCTACGCTACACATGATCTACGACATGGACCTCGCCTTGTATTTCTTCGACTTCGGAGATGGTTATGCTTGGAGTTTCTACGCAAGTCTTCGACTTCCCTATAAACTCGGGGGCTACTGACATGGGCATACCCTTCGGGTACCCATTATTAGTATACCTGGCTCGGCCCAATATGGAGAAGACCAAATATGGAGAAGGCCCAACAAGGCAACCCGAAGAAGTAGTCGACTAGGACTCTTGTAAAACCCTAGGCTGGTTGCATATATAAAGCTAGCCAGGGCACCCGATAGAAGGGAGGCCAAGAGATAAACAGAAGATAGACAACAAATAGACACCATAGCTCCGCCTATGGCGGCACCCTGTAAACATACATATGATCATATACTGGATTGCTAGCAGCACGTAGGGATCCTCCACCGAGGGGACCTGAAGCTGGGTACGTCGTGTGCCTAATCTCGCTCCCGGAATCTCCATCGTCGCTCTCCCGAAACCCTAGTCTACAATACGTAGGCATTACCGAGGTGATCCCTCGTCACAGAAAGTGTAAATCAAGTATTATCAAGAGATGGAGCATCAACATCATAATTTGTTCTAATAATAGAATCAAAAGGTAACTTCATTCTCTTTCTAGGGAAGTGTTCCATATCTTTCTTAAGAGGAAATTGATACTTAATATTCCCTTCCTTCATATCAATAATAGCACCAACAGTTCGAAGAAAGGGTCTTCCCAAAATAATAGGACAAGATGCATTGCATTCAATATCCAAGACAACAAAATCAACGGGGACAAGGTTATTGTTAATCGTAATGTGAACATTATCAATCCTCCCCAAACATTTCTTTATAGAATTATCAGCGAGATTAACATCCAAATAACAATTTTTCAATGGTGGCAAGTCAAGCATATCATAGAGTTTCTTAGGCATAACAGAAATACTTGCACCAAGATCACATAAAGCATTACAATCAAAATCATTGACCTTCATCTTAATGATGGGCTCCCAACCATCTTCCAACTTCCTAGGAATAGAAGTTTCAAGTTTTAATTTCTCTTCTCTAGCTTTAATGAGAGCATTTGTAATATGTTTTGTAAAGGCCAAATTTATAGCACTAGCATTAGGACTTCTAGCAAGTTTTTGCAAGAACTTAATAACTTCAGAGATATGACAATCATCAAAATCTAAACCATTATGATCTAAAGCAATGGGATCATTGTCCCCAATATTCTGAAAAATTTCAGCACTTTTATCACAAACAGTTTTAGCAGTTTTAGCAGTTTTAGCAGTTTCAGACAGTTTTGCACGATTTGCATTAGGAGTAGAAACATTGCCAACACCAATTATTTTACCATTGATAGTAGGAGGTTTAGCAACATGTGAAGCATCAACATTACTAGTGGTGGTAATAGTCCAAACCTTAGCTACCTTATTCTCTTTAGCAAGTTTCTCTTCTCTTTCCCACCTAGCATGCAATTCAGCCATCAATCTAATATTTTCATTAATTCGAACTTGGATAGCGTTTGCTGTAGTAACAATTTTGTTATCATTATCCTCAGGTTTAGCAACCATTTTTTTAATTAAAGAAGATTGTGACTCAGACATGTATGAGATTCGGTTTTCAGCTTTTGAAAGCTTAGTTTGCAAACCAGAAATTTCCATATTCAAATTTTCAAGTTGATTCTCTATATTTTTCAACAATGCAGATTGGTCATTCATAGTTTTAGTAAACAATTGATTTTGCTCATATTGTGATTGCATAAAGCTCTTAGTAGCTCTTTCAATTTCTAGCATCTTTTCCTCATTAGGCAAAACAGATCTACCATAAGAATTACCACTATTAGAAGGATATGGCATATAGTTGTTGTTACCAAAATTATTCCTATAAGCATTGTTGTTGAAATTATTATTTTTAATGAAGTTCACATCAACATGCTCTTCTTGAGCAACCAATGAAGCTAAAGGAACATTATTAGGATCAACATTAGATCTACCATTAACAAGCATAGACATAATAACATCAATCTTATCACTCAAGGAGGAGGTTTCTTCAACAGAATTTACATTCTTACCTTGTGGAGTCCTTTCAGTGTGCCATTCAGAGTAATTGATCATCATATCATCAAGAAGCTTTGTCGCGGCGCCCAAAGTGATGGACATAAAAGTACCTCCAGCAGCTGGATCCAATAGGTTCCTCGAAGAAAAATTCAGTCCTGCATAAAAAGTTTGGATGATCATCCAAGTAGTCAGTCCATGGGTAGGGCAATTCTTCACCAAAGATTTCATTCTTTTCCCATGCTTGGGCAACATGTTCATTATCCAATTGCTTAAAATTCATTATGCTACTTCTCAAAGATATAATTTTAGAGGGAGGATAATATCTACCAATGAAAGCATCTTTACATTTAGTCCATGAATCAATACTATTTTTAGGCAAAGATAGCAACCAATCTTTAGCTCTTCCTCTTAAGGAGAAAGGAAACAATTTCAGTTTTATAATGTCCCCATCTACATCCTTATACTTTTGCATTTCACAAAGTTCAACAAAATTATTAAGATGGGCAGCAGCATCATCAGAACTAACACCAGAAAATTGCTCTCTCATAACAAGATTTAGTAAAGCGGGTTTAATTTCATAAAATTCTGCTGTAGCAGCAGGTGGAGCAATAGGTGTGCATAGGAAATCATTATTATTTGTGCTTGTGAAGTCACACAACTTAGTGTTCTCAGGAGTACCCATTTTAGCAGTAGTAAATAAGTAAAGGAAACTAAATAAAATAAAGTAAATGCAAGCAACTAATTTTTTTTGTGTTTTTTATATGAAGAAAGCAAACAAGACAGTAAAAATAAAATAAAACAAGTAACTAATTTTTTTGTGTTTTTGATAGAAAGAAAGCAAACAAAACAGAAAATAAAATAAAGTAAAGCAAGACAATAACAAAGTAAAGAGATTGGATGTGAGAGACTCCCCTTGCAGCGTGTCTTGATCTCCCCGGCAACGGCGCCAGAAATTTAGCTTGATGACGTGTGAAGCACACGTTCGTTGGGAACCCCAAATAGAAGGTGTGATGCGTACAGCAGCAAGTTTCCCTCAGTAAGAAACTAAAGTTATCGAACCAGTAGGAGATGAAGGCCACGTGAAGGTTGTTGGTGGAGGAGTGTAGTGCGGCGCAACACCAGGGATTCCGGCGCTAACGTGGAACCTGCACAACACAATCAAAATACTTTGCCCCAACTTAACAGTGAGGTTGTCAATCTCACGGCTTGCTGTAAACAAAGGATTAAACGTATGGTGTGGAAAATGATGTTTGTTTGCAAAGAACAGCAGAGAACAATGATTGCAGTAGATTGTATTCAGATGTAAAAGAATGGACCGGGGTCCACAGTTCACTAGTGGTGGTGTCTCTCCAATAAGAAATACCATGTTGGGTGAACAAATTAAAGTTGGGCAATTGACAAATAGAGAGGGCATAACAATGCACATACATATCATGATGACTAATATGAGATTTACTTAGGGCATTACGACAAAGAACATAGACCGCTATCCAGCATGCATCTATGCCTAAAAAGTCCACCTTCGGGTTAGCATCCGCACCCCTTCCAGTATTAAGTTGCAAACAACAGACAATTGCATTAAGTACTGTGCGTAATGTAAACAATACAAATATCCTTAGACAAAGCATTGTTGTTTTATCCCTAGTGACAACAGCACATCCATAACCTTAGAACTTTCTGTTACTGTCCCAGATTCAATGGAGGCATGAACCCACTATCGAGCATAAATACTCCCTCTTGGAGTCACAGGTATCAACTTGGCCAGAGCCTCTACTAGCAACGGAGAGCATGCAAGAGCATAAACAACACATATATGATAGATCAATAATCAACTTGACATAGTATTCCATATTCATCGGATCCCAACAAACACAACATGTAGCATTACAGATAGATGATCTTGATCATGATAGGCAGCTCACAAGATCTAAACACGATAGCACAAGAGGAGAAGACAACCATCTAGCTACTGCTATGGACCCATAGTCCAAGGATGAACTACTCACGCATCAGTCCGGAGGCGGGCATGGTGATGTAGAGTCCTCCGGGTGATGATTCCCCTCTCCGGCAGGGTGCCGGAGGCGATCTCCTGAATCCCCCGAGATGGGATTGGCGGCGGCGTCTCTGGAACTTTTCTCGTATCGTGGCTCTCGGTAATAGGGTTTTCGCGACGGAGAGAATAAATAGGCGAAGGGGCAGAGTCGGGAGGCGCTCGAGGGGCCCACCCCATAGGGCGGCGCGCCCCCCTTCTTCGTCTCCCCTTCGGACTTCTGGAAGGCTCCATGCAAAATAAGACCGTAGGCTTTTGTTTCGTCCAATTCCGAGAATATTTCCTGTGTAGGATTTCTGATACCAAAAACAACAGAAAACAGGAACTGGCGCTTCGGCATCTTGTTAATAGGTTAGTGCCGGAAAATGCATAATAATGATATAAAATGTATATAAAACATGTGAGTATTGTCATAAAACTAGCATGGAACATAAGAAATTATAGATACGTTTGAGACGTATCACCCCACACCTTCACCCGCACCACCACCACCGCAGCGCCATGGGGAAGAAGAACGACTTCGAGGCCTCCGGCAGCGGCAGCAAGAGGGTGCCGCTCCCCGTCGCGCTGGGGAGGCTCATGCACGGCAAATGGTTGCCGTGCGAGGCCTGGTCCGGCGTGCAACTTCCTGGCGGCTGGCGGCTCAGCTGCCGCCGGGTGCTCATTCCTCCCGTCCCTGTGCGCGAGCCTGATCGGACCGCGGAGATCCGGTGAAGGAGGCGGTACCTGCCGCCAGACCTCCGCGCCGATCCGGCGTACACCGTCGACTCCGACACCTGGCGTACGTATCTGACAACCGAGACGGATAAGAGAAGAAGGGCGGGCTTCATGGGCGATAGGGATTTTCCCTTCGGGGATGTACCGCCGACTCGTCCACGAAGACAGGAGGCGCCAAGGCATCGTCAGCAGGCGGCGACGCGCGCGCAGCACAACGATGCCACCGCCGCCGCCGACGATGCCTACGCCGCCTATGGCGACGACGACGACTACATCGAGGCACTCGCGTACCAGAACGAGGAGGTGAAGGACGACAGCGACAACTACGTCACGGCCGTCTTCCACGAATGGCAGCAGGCCGTGGCGGAGGGCCGCGTTTTCGAGTTCCCGGAGAACATGACGGACGACGAGATGGTGAAGCTCGGCGTCCTCGTCTCCGAGAACGACGCGCCTGTGCAGCCGCTGCTGCCCCGCTACGCCACCGGCGTCATGCCGCCGGGCCTATCGGAGGATGAAGCCCTTCGACTGGCACTACAGGACTCGGCGGCGCCACAACCGCAGCCCTGGGCGCCTCCTCCACCTCCGCCACAGCCGCAGCCCTGGGCGCCTCCTCCACCGCCGCCACAACCATATCCCTGGGCGCCTCCACCGCCGCCACAACCGCAGATCTGGGCGCCTCCACCGCCGCAGCCCTGGGCGCCTCGTCCACCTCCAGCACCGCCGGCGCGCCCGGCGTACGCTCCCCCGGATGGAAACTGGCCGTGGGTGATACCGGAGCTCATCGTGCTCGACAGCGACGAGGAGCAGCAGTAGGCATTAGGGTGTTTTTTCATGTTTTAACTACTTCCTCCGTTCCTTTCTATAGTGCCTATAGATTTTTGGCATTTGTTTCATAATATAAGGTTGTAGCTTAGCTTTTTTTCAATGCCCCCTCCCCGTTCAGCTCCCAAATCGTTCATCTCCAAAATTTGTTATGGTAAGTTAGGAAGATATGGATTTTCTAAATTTTGCGTTGATCTCAAATAGTTCAGCTAGGGCTCTTGTGTAAAAAATACACGTGCGCTAATTTCTGTGCTAAAAAATTATAGGCACTATAGAATGAAATAGAGGGAGTATGTAAATTATGTTTCATGTGTTGAAAAAAAGTTTCGGCCAAAAAAATGCGTCGTGCCGCTGGAGCCACTCTCGACGCAAACGGACGCGCGGTCGATTTCGACCATTTCGGCCGACGCAAACGGACGCGCGCGGACGCTAAAATGCGCCGCGCCGCTGGAGATGCCCTAATACTCCATCCTTCGATAAAAAAATGTCAAAGATTTATCTATATTTGGATGTATCTATATACTAAAAAATTGTCTAGATGCATCGGAATTTACTCTTACGGTATCGTTTTATGGAGAGAGATAATATTAAATTGAGAGAATTCCTTATTTGACACTCCTTAAAGTTTCGGTTCCTTTCTTGGCTCTGAGAAACTTTTTATTCCCTATTTGACATTCTATCTTCATCTCTTTCCCTATTTGACACTCTAGTGCAATTTGAGCACTAACAATGTTAGCTAAGCACCTAAGAAGACATTTTTGCCCCTGGTTCAATATTTTACCAAATTTTGAACAATGATAAAAAAAACAAGTAGTACCGTCATAGATTTGGTCATGGTTAAGTGATTAAATTACACACGTGAACATTTGGTAATGGAACCAAACTTTAATTTGAAACTTAGTCCAATTCTAAAAATTTAAAATTTTGGCAAAACCTTCCCCATATTTTGACGCTATATCCCCTACACAATTCATGTCTATAGAAAATGCATAAGATAGCATATACAAGTTCCATAATTCCCAAATTTACACGTACGTGCACACATATTGACATACTTGTGGTCAAGTCCACATAAAGTCTAGGGGAAGTGCACAAAAGAGCTTTGTTACACCACTTCAAGTCTCCAAAAGTAAGTTCAAATTCAATCATCAACCATTACATGAGAAGAGAGGATGTGAGAATCAAAGTCTGAGCCTTCTTTTGCATATTGTGATCATTGCAGGGCTAGCTAGGTTGATTTTTTTTGTGCTTCTTTTGCCCATTGCTGGGCTATCCAATGGCACCATAGAAATCTTCTCAACAACCTCTCTCTTTTTCTCTTGGCAGTAACCTTCTTCATAAGAACATCTATTTGTAAAATTTCCTCAACTTGATTTGAGCTAGTTCTTGATATGCACTTGTGCATGTGTGGCAGCAGTAATTGTAGAGCATTTTAAAATAGAAAAAATGCATAACTTGTGAATTAAAATAGAAACAATACCTCTTTGATCCTCTAGATTTAGGGTTGACATGTTTTCCTTTGTTGTTACTTGTATAATATTTGTTTGTTGTATCCTCCAAGCTTAATGTTAGAAAAAAAAGATAATCAGTTTTCAAACTTAGATTGCATATTATCATGACTACAAGTGTATCAATGTTAACCTTAGTGGAAAACAGATCCGTGTGGGTGCTCCATCTTCGCATGACACAATTGATGATTTAGTTGTTTTAGTGATCTTTGTTCTCTTCTTTGGTGGTTCTCTACATTAGCAGTAAGACAAGTAATTAACATGTATATAGTTGTTCACAAAAGTAGTAATGCAAGAACATGACATAGTTGCTTACCTCACTGCCAACATTGCAACAATGTCTTCCAGGT
Source organism: Lolium perenne (assembly GCF_019359855.2). NCBI lineage: Eukaryota > Viridiplantae > Streptophyta > Magnoliopsida > Poales > Poaceae > Lolium > Lolium perenne. The sequence goes on from NC_067247.2 coordinate 90,769,319, forward strand.
TACCCTTCTTACAATTACGCCAATGATGCTCATAGTCCTTACAAATAGGGCACAAGTGCTGGCCCTTTTTCTTTTTCTTCTCGTTGTAGCCTTGACATCTCTCGGTTTTAGGCCTACTAGCAGTGAGTTTTAATTACCAGTGGTGGATGCATGAAGAATCTATGATCAGATTTAAGCCATTGGATCTTGTCAAACATAGCAGGAATTAGTTGGGCATAACCTACTCTAAATTTTTGGATGGGGTAGAACGTGTTTGCAAGGAAGGCTAGAAACTTGCCATTGTCTACACGAGCATGTTCTCTCTTGCAAGTTGACAACAAACCTAAAGCCACGGCCTCCCAATGCAGTCACTTCCGCCACTTCTTCTGAGCATTTTACCACCTCCAAGTTCAATCCGTTGGTCATTGCATTCAACTTTTTAATTATGTGGGATATAATCATTCCATATAACTTCTTTCCTACTTTTCTCCTTTCGTCCCACCTGATCATAATCAAGTGTCTCGCTTTGTCCATAAAGTCATCCAAGTTCAATGATTTGTGGTGCTTGATCCAATTGTTAAAGCACTCCACCGTCGTGTAAGAGTCATCGTCCGTCTCCCCACCTTGACCGCCATCAGGCGCCGTCGCTTGGCCGACCTGCATCGCCCTAGCGCCCTCTACTGCGACCATCTGGTCGCCCGCAGCTTCAGCCCCTGCCGTCGCTGCTACGAGCTAGGATTAGCGTCGTCGTCGCTTTCTTGTTCGTGACTGGGAGGGAGAGCGACATGTCGGGCTGGGAGGGAGAGGAACGAGATAGGGACGGTTTTTTTTTTTTTTTTTTGCAAAGATAGGGACGGGTTTGACCAAGTACTTTCTCCTTTTTTTCGTTAGGGTTAGGGTAAAATAGTCCAACAAAACGAAAATTAACAGCAAAACCAAACAAAATTGATGGGAGTGTCAAGTAGGGAAAAAATGAAGATAGAATATCAATTAAGGAAGAAAATGTTTGTCAGGACCAAAAAAGAAACCAAAACTTTAATGTCAAATGTGGAATTCTCCCTATTCCCACGCTTAACAGATCGGAACGTCCGACCTGGTCATCGACCACGGCCCGGTGGCAACGGAAACGGCACCTGGCCTGGTGGTGTCCGCGGTGCACGCCAAGATCCAACGGCGGAGATCTCTCCCTCTCCCACAGTCCCACCCACGTTCCACATCCTACAAGTCAGTCCAGGGCACACCCAAACCCCGAACCGCCCAACGCATCCGCCCCCCATCCCGCCGGCCGCCGCAGCCAAACCCTTCTTCCCCGCCGACGATGGCCGCCGCGTCGGAGAAGACGGCCGAGGACATCCGCCGCGAGCTCCAAGAGCTCCAGCGCCAGCACCGCGAGGTACATCCGTCTCCCTCCCACCATCTTTTACCAACCTTCCGTCGAGGCATCTCCCTGACCCGTCTGTTCCCGTCTTCTGCCCCCCCGCTCTCGCAGATCAGCGAGCGCCTGCGCGACCCCCGCGGCCTGCGACGCGGGGCTCCCCCCACCGGCCCCGGCGGCCCCCGCCCGATCCGCGGCTTCCAGAGACCCGTGCGCTTCTCGCCCACATCTCCTCCTCCTTCTCGCCCCGCCTCTGTTTCTTTACATGATTCTTTCCCCCCTCTTGTTCTTTCCGATGCAGGCTCCGGAACCAGTGGACCAGCCCGAGCCGAAGCGCCGCCTTCTGTCTGCCGTGGTTAAAGTACGAGCCCTCGTTTCTAATCTCGTCAATCAATCCTGTTGTGGTTAGCAGTTTCTTCGTCAAATGCCCTAACTTTTCCTCTATGTTCTGCCTGATGCACGGAGGTGGACAGCGCTGAAGGTAAGGAGGAGGATGCGAATAGTGCAGCGGCGGCCGAGGGGCGTGAGAATGGTGGTTCGGTTGCTGCTGAAGGTGCCGAGAGGAGGGGAGCCGGCAATGGTGGGTTCAGGAGGGATGGGACCCAGTGGGTGTCAAGGAGGGTGAGTAAGGGGAACTTGCTTCAGTCTTGAGGATATAGCATGTATGTGCTTGTGGATGGGTTCTCCCGTCCTATCCTATTTGGGAGGAGATCGCTTATATGGTATCGTTTGGTCGCAGGAGCTCGATAAGGCGCTGCCGGAGCCTCTCCCGAGGCAGTTTCCCAAGGATGATGACCAGAGCTTGGTCAGGAGGAACAGGAGAATGCTAGGGAAGCTCCTTGTTGGCACGCTAGAGGTGACGGAATTCTTCTGTTGTATAATGGCATGATCCATGTGCTAAGCAATTGTGACAATTCCTTTTTATTCATTATTGCTTGATTTCATTTGGTTTGAGCATTGTTTTGTTGAACATATTAAACTAACCTGCCATTAGGTAATTTTATTTCAATTTGAAGTACCAAAGGCAAATAAAAAATTTATCCACGAGGTTCTATTTCTGTACTGCAACTCTGGCAGCAAGCAGAAATTGTTTTGCCCATTTGTCTAGGGATAGGTAGTTTCCTGCTTCTCAGTGGTCTTTCAGCATCAAATCCTTTCACTTCGTTTATCCAATAACCTTCTGTAGTTTATCAACTGGTTTCGTAAACAGTTAATTCCTAGTTTTGTTTTACTATATATTAGGCATGGTTCTACTTGTCTGGATATTTTGTATCCACTACTGATTCCGCAGTCTATCAATATATGACATTTTGTTGTGTTCACCTTTGGCGATGTTTCAGTTTATACGATTCCTGATACGTCCTCATGCTTGCCAATGCAGAAATTTCAGCAAGAGGATAAGAAATTGTCCAACTCAGAGGCTTTTATGCGTCGATCAGAGGCTCAGCAGAAGGTACCTATCTATATTATGCATTTGAGCTATATAGATCATTATTCTCATGTATATGGATGCAATTTTGGAAATTGTCTAGTGTGCCTATGGGCCAAGTCCCATGTTGTTTTTCTAAGCTGGCTGGCAGTAGATAAATTAACCCAGGTGGCTTGCAGTTGTTTTTTGTAGGTCTTGCCTTTCAATCACCTCCTGCTTCATGATTTAGTTATAATTTACTTTGTCTATTTTAAATGTTTAGTTCTACATGTCTTGTGTGCAAATAGTTTTTTTTTCTGTATGTACTGTTCACTATAAAATTTAGCATGGGTTTCAGTTTTCATTCACAGTTCTGTAAACATTCTTAACTCCACTTGAGAGCTGAGGAAGATCGATGATCTTTTCCAATTTTGAGAAATTTAGTGTTGTGTAGAAAACATGGTTTAGAGATTTCTCTTGAAAGCTTTGTGGCTGACAGAAGATCAATATAGCTTTGATTATATTCTCAAATTAGCTCCAACATATCAGGAAATAATGAAATGATTGGTTTAATATAGGCTGATCAAAAGGCTCGCGAGGACAGCGAAAGATTGCGACAGCAAGAGCGGGAGCAAGCAGCAGAAAAGCGTAGGCGCGATATGGTAATCTATTGTGCAGTTTATCCATGTTTGTTTAATTTCACATATTTTAACTTGATGTGTTGGTATTGCAAATGATTTAATCCTGAGGTGCTCTTTCTTAGACACTTCGTGCTCGAGTAGCTGCTAAGGCAGAAGAGAAGAGGTTGGAGCTGTTGTACCTACAGTGGACTGAGCATCACAAAAAGCTGTCCAATTTCTTAAGGTAACTTCATTGATTTGCTTCATTCTTAAATCTTCACTTTGACATTGACCTGATCAAGTTCCTTTTTTCCTTCTGTTCTGCTGCTTATCTGTGTAGTTGGAAATTCTAGTTTCTTTCCTGATTAGTCTGTTCTTATTTGTGCACGCTGCAGGTTATTTTTATTCCTGGTCCAAAAGTATCCATATTGACAATTAAATTGAGGGAAGATGCGTTTCTTATTGTACGCAAATCTTAATGTTTGATGTCTATAGCGGTTTCTACACGTATTCAATAGAGACCATGTTTGATCCCTTTTTTTTTTGACTCAATTTGTGTTTGGCAGGACAAAAGCTGAACCAGCTATTTATTACATGCCAGTTAAACCACTAAGTGATGATCCAGCTATTGTTGAGCAGACCAAGGAAAAGGTAGGTTCTTCCGTTTGTAAGTTGTCAAGCTTCATGCACTAGCCAACGCAACCAAAAGTCCAAACTGATACTCCAAAAAAAAAATCATAATTTGCACATGTTTGGGGATGATATTGAGGCACTTCTGGTACGAAACGCAATGAAAATGTCAGCTAGAGATTTACATTGTCTTTCGCTGCTTTGCTGTTTATCTGTACTTTTGTGAATTAGATCATTTACCAGTCAACCATTAGGGTACCTTGCTGTAGCCTTTCTCATGAATGCTGAATGCTGAACGGATCAATGAGTTGTGAATTTCCCCCCATTATGAAATATTTATGAGAGGAGAGAGAACATGAACACCAGCCTGGATGGGTGTCTGTTCACTCAAGAACATGGCGACTCTTGGAAACTACAATAACGAGCTTGTAGCTGATCTTTACAGTACGAGATTCCTTGATATTATGTTAGAATATATTTTCTTGATAATGTTAATTGCATTGCCTAAAAGTATCGTGTATCAAGCCACATGTAAAATACTGCAGCATAATTATGTTCAAGTGCATTTTTTCCATGATGAATTGCTAATTTCATTGGCGAACTTGCTGGTGTTTAAGTTTCAATTTTTCATTGGTAAACGTGGAGAATGGCTGTAACTTTTGAGCTATAGTAGCTATTGTCAGCACATTGAAAGTTAAGGTAGAGCACTACTTTTAGTCTTGACTTGGAAGTTTTATCACACTTAACAAGCATGATGGATAACGACCTTGCCTAGCGGGTTAGAAGTTTTTCCCTTGGCAAATGCAACAAATTGATTAAGAGCATCACATAAAATCGTTAGTTGCATTCTCTGCATGCATTTGCAATTTTCCTGGGAGCACCTTAATTATTACGAGACAAAGGGTTTACTCTATTTAGTCACCAGTTGTCTTGCTAATCTATCATCCCATATGAATTCATGTTCGTATCGATTTATTTCAGACATTCGAAGAATGGAAGTCTGTACGTAGGGCTGAGCTGAACCAGTTTCAGAAGCAAGTTGAGGAGCACTATTTGTCTAACGTCGAGAAGCAGCTGGAAAGAATTCAGAATGCCCGGAATGCTCGGAAGGGGAACGTCCCTGCTAACATGCAGGAAATGGATAAGGAGCTGGACACACACAGGGCAGAGCATGGTCCAAAGGCTCGGCGGATCCCTGATGGTGACAACGACGAGGATGAAGACGTAGACGACATGGCTGTGGAAGATTACCTGATGGATGAAGTCCTTGGCGTCAGTGAGGACCCAACCAAGCCGTCTGAAGAGACTACTGATGTTGCTCCTGTACCCGACGAGGCACAGTAGGCTGGTTATTTGCGAGGTAGGCACTTAGGCATTGCGATTCAATGTCGTTGTAGTTGCCCTTCTGTTGTGACTCTGTCGTGTATTGTTGTTGGGTTTTTGTCTTTCAGAATGATGTGATCTCTTGCTGTTGATGCCATATGCATGATTGTTTCATTATTCTGTTGTCATTTCTAAGTGCTCTGGCGTCAATGCCCTTCCTCTATTGTTATACGACAGATACTGCTATTGGTTAAACTCCACCTGAATTTTGGCCAATTATTTCTTTTGTGCCCTGTATTTTCCATGATAATATTTGAGAATTCTAGTGTGTGCCTCATTGGCAGTAGCTAATAAATCAGCCATGCATGCCTTCGGAAATTGTGCAACGGCAGCCTTCTTTGAAGTTCCTGTTGCGCGTGTAATGGTCATGAAAACTTGCAAGCACACAAAACAGGGGGCAAACACACTACCTTCTTCATTGACGTTTTTCTGGAGTGTTGACATTCAGAGTCAAGATTGTATTAAGACAAATGAACAAATATACAAACATTGAACACACAAATATACCTACTTATTAAGTACCAAGCGAACCCGTATCGTCCAGGGCGAGGAGAGAGACCTCTTTATAGACTGGAGGTAAAAGGAACAGCCAGGCAGAAGCTGATGAGTTTCGTCTTCCACTCGTGTTGAGCACAAAAGCATTTGCAGTAGAGAAGGGGGCACAGGTCGATGCCCAAACACTTCGTATTGACTGATACTTGTTAATCTGTATATTTTTCTAATTGTCTTTCCTTTTGCCTGTTCATCTTTCACGCGCTGTCTTTCGCCACAACGGCACAACCAGTCGGCTATTTGGATAATTCCCTGGTCAACCACCGCCAACTGACGTTTCCAGTGATTGCCCATCAGATCTGACGTCCTGTGACCAGAATGGAGATCGCCGGAAACAAGAAGACAGCTCAAAGGAATGGCTCGACAGCGATACTTTCCATGAGTCAGTTTGCAGTACATGACACAGTACAAAAGGGAAACTAGTCACCAGTATAATTTTTTTGGAGCTGCACAAGAACCGTGTTGCCTATCAAGTAAGTCCAGTGGAGAATATGTTCATCCTTTACATGAAAAGAAAAAATGAAAATGGCCTGTTACTGCTATGTACTGTTCACGGCCTCTCTATTTAGTCATGCTCAGGGAAAACCCTCTCCAAGAAACTTATGAATCGTTTCGAATACAAATTCGGATCAACAGATGATATTGAAAGAGGATCAAACTTAAGCGATTTGACTGCATGTTCTACTCTTTTGGACATGTTGTACTCCTGTAATATGTCTATGATACCGAGGTAAAGCACAACATCGTACTCCTCAATTGGGTCCGTGCTCTCCAGCAATTTCCGAGCTTGAGCTGGCATGTTCACCCCTAACTGCACGCGGAACCTGAATATAGATTATGCAAGAATCAGAAACATGACTTGCCTTGTGTAAGGTTAATTATCATGTAGAACTTGCTATTAGAAAAAAAAGAAAACAGAGAATATATCTTCATAGAAATTACAGGAATAAAACTGAACTTTCAATCAGAAAAAGGGAATAAAACTGAATTTGTTGTCCAAATGTGACATGGAATTAATCTGCCATTGTTATGCAAAGGCCACTCAAATATAGTTAAAATGGACAGATGTCACAGTGCTCAACACGAAGTCAAGAAAATCTACCTTCCGGTGCCTGGCAAAACAAGATCGACTTCCTCGTAACCACCTTCTGATGCTCTGACCATGCTTCCTCTAATGTGGGAACCACCTACTGTCGTACCTGGTTCATGAGCGACTAGTAGAAATCCTTTTGAAGAACTTGTATCCTCAGAATGGGGTGGAATGTTACCTAGATAAGGTGAAAAAGACAAGCTGTTGCTCTTAGGAAATCCTACCAATACAACGAAACTAAGAAACATAATAGAGTACACAAATTTGCAATCTGAGGAATTTGTTTTAACTTGCTAGTTTTAAGCTAAGGTCATCATTTCAGAGGAACTTAAGTACTGCACATATGTACTTGAGGTAGGGTACATACAATCGGTAGCAGATGAAATTCCGCTGCTTTCAAGGGTGTTCTGATGGGGCATGACAGCCTTCAAGTGCTGGGGAGCTCTGAAATGTATTCCCAATAGCATGCTATAGTCGATAATGGATTGAGATTCCAGGAACATAGAATCAAGAGCTATCTGCCTGAAAATCGTTGGGCAAGTAGCAATTAGCAGTTTGCATTTATCATCAACTTGGTACTAGAACAGATACAATCAATAAAGGAACAACTTACCTGAAAAGCGCCTCCCTCCATGGTTTGTCAACATGAAAAGCATGTGATAGGTCAAGATCCTTTAATGTTGTGTTCTCGTTAATTTTTTGTTTTTTTGTTGATCGGCCCTGTGTAGAGCCCTTTAAGTCGTACTTACGATGAATTCGCAGCTCAGTACAGAACATATTTCCCATCACGACAAAACGGACCTACAATAGCACCATAAGATGACAACTAACTATGGCAATGCACACGAGCTAAACAACAATAGTGTACCAAAGATGTGACCATGTACCTTTTTTCCAGCTTTCAGAGTAATCCTGTGCACGCCAAAAAATTTCGTGATGAGAGTATTATCATAAGCTTTGACGTGATTGTAATATTTTGGGAGCATCTTCAACAGTATCTGCAGGACGTATTACGTCAAACCAATCTGCAGTAGGCATATCTTATCACTCAACAAGGATATTGAATCAGTTTTATTTTTGTAAAGCTCATTTTATTCATATTTGAATTATCAAATGCCATTGTATTTGTGTAAGATTTTTGTCCTGGTTGTAAATGTAATGATGCGTCATCAACATCATAAATATAAAAGCTACAACCTCACAAACTATCTTGAGAGCCATACCTTCAGTTCACTTTTTCTCAATGTTTTTATGACAAATCGTTCATCCTGGGAAAGATAGAAAATACTGCCACTTTTGCCAGGTGAAGAAAGCTCCTTTAGACTATCACCCCCACATATAGACATCATGTAATCTGCAGCATCAATATGAAACATTTCCCGGAGATTCCTGGAAAACATATTGTCAGACTTACAAATAATTAGCTACAGAGAATGAAAAAACCACGCAGAAGAAACTAGCAAAGCTCAGGGCTGATGCAATTTTCTGTTTAGCCTGTATCATCCAGCACTGCTTGTACAAATATTATACCAGTACCACTAAATAAACGAAAAACTGAATTAGGAAGCATGTTACATAAGTGAAAAGGATTACTCTTGCCATACACTTCAGCTTGATCGGCTCTCTTATACCGTGACTCCTACTTTAGACAAACCACAATACCTAATGAATGTTTGTTCAAAGGAAACTTCATGAATGTTTTAAAAGGAGTTTCTTGCTAGTTTATGGAACGGTAAAAAAACTGACATGATGAGATTACTTTAAGAAACAGGCATGGTTTTTAAGGCGTCCACCTTAGGACGCTAGGCGATAAGGCGGCCCTGGTAGTGCCTTGGTAATTTGCCCGCTTTAGGAACTTAGGCGTCCTCCTTAGGAGCCCGCTTAGGCGTCAGAGCAGGTGTAGAACGCCTTACTGCCTTAAAAACCATGGAAAGAGGGCGTCTGACCATCCAACTATGCTTCTTTTTTTTGGGTACAGATGATGAACTATTTGGTCAAATTAACTCCTTCACCATTGTCAGTTGCACAGCACGTCCTAGTATTCAACTATGGATAGGTGAGCTATAGTTGTAATATCTAATCAGAATGAATAATAAGACTAAATTATGAAATTTTAAATTCGTGTAAAAAAATAAGCAAATTGAAACGAGACATACCGGAAGACCATAGGACAATAGTCTTTCCAAAAGAAATTAACAGAGCAGTGCGGAGGTGTATACTGCGAGCCCTCACAAGGGAAGTACATTCTTATCCGGGCCCTAGGTCCAAAATCATTTGAACGAACTTCACGCAAAGGTACAGGGGTGATTTTACCCACGGTATACCTGAAAAACAGCATTGTATGTGGTCAACTGATAGAAATGCCTGTTACTATGAACATATGCCTATAGAAAAACCACCACCAAACTAATGGCGCTAACAAATATGAGTTATGAACCATCTAATAGATAAAATAATCAGAACAGACAGCAGAGCGGTGGAAGTTATAATATAGTTCGATGGATATTGTCATATTAAATTGGGCACTTTTTGAAAAATTGCCAGGAAATGTAGTATGTGTTGCCTTATTGAAGTACATTTGTTTCTCAAAGAATTATATACATTTATACAATATGAGCCAGATTGATTCTGGTGCTAGCATCGGCTTCTTCTTTTTTTAAGACTCAGATAACAAAATATTATAACTGCTTAGAACAAGGAATAAACAAGTAACATACAGAACAGACAGATTCATGCGGCAGAATTCAGATGACACAGAAAGTAGCCATACATTGAAGCTATTCAGTACTCACCTAATGCCAAGTTGCAAATTGAGCATTAGAAAATAGCTCCTGTGGCCCTTGTAAATAGTCTCCATTGGCCCTCTCTCTTGTTTTTGCCATGTATTCTCCTGTGTTTCACCACTGTCCAACATTCCTGAATCTTTGCCTTTTGGTTGTTCCAAGATAAGCACTCCTTGTACATATTCCCGTTCATAGACCAGATCCTTATGAACATCACAGTCTCGTAAACGCTCATTACTTGACAAGGATTTATTGCATAAATCTTGTGATAAGTGGTTTCGGGAATCATCATAAAAAATTGGTGTTGTACCGTTGGAAATGCGCCTGGGACGATGAAAGAACCTACGTAGTCCCCGTTTGTTGCACATATTTTGCAATATAAATAATAGTCCAATTTTGGCCTTCACATTACTGGAACTTGAAGCACTTGTACAATCATTATTTGTTGCGCATTCAGAAACTTCAAGGTTACAGGGTATTTTACTTCCTGGTTGATAAAATATGCCATGGCCATCCTTGACTCCCCTATCCCATGTACCAATGTAACATGCTCCTGATGCATATTTGCAGTAACCTTTCCCATGAGCAAACCCATTGAGCCAATTACAGTCAAGAGTATCACCATTTATCCATTGCATTACGCCTCTGCCGTTCATGTTACCTGATTTCCAGTTTCCAATGTAGATGTTACCAGCAGCCCATGTATATTTACCATATCCGTCCGGTAAACCCTCGTTCCACAAACCTTCATAAGTGTCAGAGTTGGAATAAACCATTGTCCCCATTCCCTGCTTTTTGTTCATCCTCCAGGAACCTTTGTAAACCGAGCCATCAACTCCCTTGAAAGTGCCTGTTCCGTCGATGAAACCTCCACGGAAGTCGCCTTCATAGGATGCGCCTGAAGGCCACTGGATTATTCCTTGTCCGGTCATCTTGCTTTTATCCCACTCGCCATCATAAAGGGCTCCATCTGTCCACATATACTTCCCCATCCCGTGAGGAACTAACCCATCGAAGTTGCCCACATAGACGTCTCCATTTGGAAGGGTATCCCCCCTGATAAGAAAAAAAAACAATATTAAGGCTACAAGCACCTGTCCATTGCCTGTATTCAAATTTCTACCAAGTAGTGCGTCCACGCTTTCCCAAAAATGAATTGCACAAATTTTTGCACTTGCACCGATGAAATTAATGGTGCATTGTGTGGTTGCAAATCAAGCTCGCAGTTTAATGCACTTTTCAGTATCCAGGGGAAGCACTTAAGCACTAGTTATTTGTTCCAAAAATAAGGTAGACAATTATTAGAAATGTGCACACCTCTGGGTGTCCCCATTGCTGGTCTCTGCACTGGCCATCTCAATGCTTACCAGAATAGCTCAAGAGACCCAAATCTGTGCTCCAGATGACCTGAAACAAAACGCTGAAAGCTGTCATACGCCATGCAAGTAAATTCACCCAGATATAATCGTGGTAGAAGGCATATGGCCATTTCGATATAATCATGATGCAAGCCGTGACTTTAATTTTTTTTAGAAGGATAATTTACTGCCTCCGTGCGCGGTGTATAAAAATTCTATCTTGTGGCTGACACCGCAAGAGTTTCTACTACATCTGCATGGATGCTTGGTTTGTGCGACAGAACTAGCATTTCCATCAAAAGACGCCCTTTTAGTTCATCTATTATGTGCATCAGTAAAGTAAACCAAAGCGTCTTTTGAACATGTTCCTCGAAAGTTACCTACGAGAAAGTTACAGCTATCCTTTTTTTCTTTAGAACTAAAAGTTACAGTTGTCTATCTACCAAAAGGAGGCAGGATTAAGCCACCCAAACTCACAAAAAGGCTACACCTTTAACGAATCAGGGCCTAGAGGCGACCTCAAAACAGAGCACAATACAGTATCATCGTCAAATTTCGACTCGAGACACCGCCCAATTCAAGAAACGGATCAAAGCAGGAGAACCCGAAAACCAGCTGAATTCTAGCTCAAGCGGCCTCGCCTGATGATGGGCACGCACACGCACTCCCAGTATCGCTAACCCGAAGCTCTGCCAAGCAAGTACTAAACCGAGCGAACCAAAGGCAAGCAGGCACGAGACCGTACCTGAGGAGTTCGCCGGAATCCGGGAGTTGGAGCAGCTCATCGGCAGCGCGCCACCGGGAGGGATCGCGCGTGAGACGCCACGCACATCCGAGTCGCCGCAAGACCGTAGCTAGCTAGCTAACGGGATCACGATCGCAGCGAGAGAGCAGAGAGAGGGGAAAGGAAGGAAGGAAGGAGGGAGGTGGCGGAGGGAGGGCAGAGGGGGGAGAAGAAGGGGACATGGGGGGCCCGGGAAATGGTGGGGGAATCAGCACACCACGTTGCGGGTGCGCGGGCGCGCTGGCGCCGACCAATCCCCGCCCACTCCCAGCCCACAAATTTCTTTTCTTTTCCCCTGCGATAGGGCTGGAACTGAGTATTTATTCCGCTCGGGTCTTTCGGCGGCGTCAATCCAATCCAATCATGGAAAGCGAGAGCTGATATTTCTCCGCCAGGTGTGCGCGCGCTCCGGCGTCTCGTCGCTGTGGACTTCGGCGCGCCGCTGCTCGCGTCGGGGGTTCATCGTGTGGATGGATGGCGTGGGCGACAGGGCTTACGGGGGACGGCGGCGTGTGGGGGCGCCGACGGCGACGGCGACGGGGAATCTAATTCTCATCTCGTCGTCGTCCTCATCCCCGGGGCCGACGGACGGATGGGACGCACGTTCCTTCTCGGCTCGGATTTGGATTTGGATTTGGATTTCCCCAGTTGAATTTATTTATCGACTGGTCGGCAGTCCGGGCCATGCCGCAAGTGAGTGTTCGTTTCAGATCATCCCTTTTCCTCTCGAGGATTAGAGCATCTCCACTCGTCTCCCCGACGTGGTCCCCGAATGACGTTTTTTCATCCGGACGGCGTAATTCGACCTAGTTGCGCCCCGGTTCCTCGTTTTCGTCCGGATTTGGGCCTAAATTCATCCGGCGATCCCACGCCATCCCCGGCCCCCCGAGGAGCGCTCGGGGAGTCCGGACGAAACGAAAGCGCGGGAAATACCGAGGAAACTTCCCGCGCGTCTGGTGGCCCCAACTTGTCGGCGAGAGAAACCGATCGTCGTCCTCATCGCATCGTCTTCCGCGCGCTATAAAAGCCTGCCGCCGGTCTTCATTCGTCGGCCACGCGGCGAGTTAATGTCGTCGTCTTCCACGCACGCATCGTCTTTCGCGCGCAATAAAGGCTGCCGCCGATCAGCTCGCCGCGGACGCGTCGCATTCCACGCGGCATTAATCCCCCGCGCCAGCCGCGCCTATATACGCCGCTCCGCTCGCCGCGAGGCGTACCCCGTGCTCCACTCTCCCTCCACTCTCCCTCTACTCTCCCGATGGCGTTCTACGACGACGACGACGCAGCCAACAACGGCTTCCCCCGCCGGTCGCTCCACGCGTGGGAGGGGCACCTCCTCCACCAGGCGGGGTACCCTTGCCCGCCGGACACGAGGCCTCCCGGCGGCGGGTGGCGGCTCAGTGTTGGCGGTGTACCAATCCCGCCGCCGCCTCGGGGCACGCCCTCGACGTCGTCATCGAGGAGGCGCGGATGACCATGACGGACGAGGAGCGCGCTGACCCGCGCCACCACCCCGACAATTACACGCGGTGGAACTCCTACTTCCTCCAGCGGTGGGAGCGGGAGCTGGCGGCCTACGACGGCCCGCCGCCTCCGCCTCCGCGCAACAACGCCGCGGGCCGCCGACGCTGGTGGAGCGCGCCGGGCCGGACACTCGAGGCCGTCCTCGAGCACATCGAGGGCGGAAACTCCCTCGTGCTCACGATACCCCCGCATCGAGGGCATCGGCGAGCCGCCGCCGGGAAACGTCGGCAGCCACGGCGCATGGCTGCCGGCTCGTCGTCTTCGGATCGGCGCCGAGGTCATCCTTGGCGCCGGTGAAGAAGGAGGCGACGTCGCCTTCGACGCCGGCGCGCGTGAAGAAGGAGCCGGCGTCACCGCCGCCGACCGAGGGCGCAGCAGCGGCGCCCTCGTCATCCGCGACCAACCGTCGCAGCACAGGCGGAAGAGGAAGGCGGCGAAGAAGGAGGACGCCGCGGCCGCCACCAACGCCGCCGCAAACGGGCTCGCCGAGGAGGAGGCGAAGCGGGCGGAGGACGCTGCCGTGGCGGAGGCGATCGCCGTGTCGCTCAACGACCTGGTGCCCGCCGACAACGCCCTCCCGAGGACGCCGCCCTGGCGTGGTCGAGGCGCGACCGGGAGCGCGAGGAGGCGGAGCAGCGGCGGCGGCTGCTGGACCTGGCTGCCGCACGCCAACTCGCCGCCCGCGCCGCTCCAACCGCCGCCGACGACGTCGCGCGCTACCGCCGTCCTGCGACGCCTCCATCCGGCGTCGATGTCCCCTTCGTCGACCTCGAGTCCTCCGACGACGAATGGTACAAGCCATCCCCGGGGTAGGGAGACGCCGACCAGGGCAGCAGCAGCCAGGCCGTGCAGCCGAAGGTCGAGGACGACCGCTCCGACGACGACGGCGGCGACTACACGGTGTTCTACCGCCATTTCGGCATGTAGAGCGCCGTGTTTTAAAATTAGCATTTGAATTCCCCTAGCCGAATTCGAAATATAGTCGAATTCGGCCTCTATGTATGAACTCTGCCCGTTATATAATAAATATCATTAAATTTAGTCTATATTCGCCCGTTTTTAGCCGTAGTTTGTCAAGTTTTCGTTTTTCAAATTCGCATCGTCGACTTCGCCTGGGCACGCGGCTGGGAAACTGCTCCTCCCCACACCATATCTTCCTCCAATCCGGACGAAAATTTCGCCGGATTTGGGCGTGGGGAGCGCCAACGAGTGGGGATGCTCTTATTTATGTGGTAAAGAGTTGCAGAGGAATGCAGTTCTATAGGATTGGACAGTAGGCATATCCAGCTATTAAATTATTCTGTGACGTAACTGCAACTGGTTTGCATTTTGCCACCGTGAAATTGGCTCCTTCATTTCGATAAGAGCATGTCTAACATACTCTAAAAGGTCCAACTCCGTAAAATAATCATCAATATACGGGGTAGAGCTCTACCCGACCGTCTAGCAGATCCCGTAAATTAGGCCCCTGTAACGAATTTTTCTAGTTTTGGCTACGGGGCGGTTCTTCACCCCCTACTTGTGCGGGGTGGGAAGGGGAATAGAGGGCAAAACCACTATTCTCCCCTCCACTGCGCGTGAAGGGTTTCAGCGAAACCCAACCGCCGCCGCCGCCCGATCTCCTCCGCCCCGCCCTTCCCGGCAACGACGCGGCCGGATCTCGCTGCCATGGATCCCCCGCAAGGCCCGCCGATCGCCGGCGGTGCACCACCTTCGGCCGCGGTGGTTGATGTCCCCGTCGGAGGTCCGCCAAACGCCGGCGACGTGTCGGCCATGATCTCCGCCACCATCCCGTTGAAGAGGAAGAGGTTCCCGAAGCAGTTCTTCGAAGCCCCTGCGGCAGCGCAGCTCCGTCGGCTATGACTGCTGCAGCTGCCAAGAAGGGGGCAGGATGAAGACGAAGGCGGCCGGGCCGAGGGGTGCCCCGTAGACCAAGGTGAAGACAAAGGCGATCAGCCGCATCGGCCTCGCGCCTCCACCGCCATCCAAGGCCACGGCCCATCCTCCGCCCGTTCCGTCCGCGGCGACACCCGCGCCGCCCCACCCTCCATGGACGTAGACAAGGTGTTCGATGTTGAGTCCACAACATCGTACATGGACATGCTCAATGATTCCTCGGTGGACTTGGACGCCGGCATCGATGCGTTCGATGAGGAGGACAATGTCGAAGGGATTGATGATGATGAGGAGGAGGAGGAGGGTGAGGGTGACGAAGCGGACGATGACGAGGAGGTGGTTGAGGTTGATCCGGCTGCCGCCGGTTCTTCCGCCACGCCGAAGCCACGCACCTCGAACTACACCGAGATTGAAGACACGACCTTGGTCCGTGCTTGGAGTAGGGTGGGGATGGATGCGTGCACCGGAGTGGACCAAGGCGGCAAGCGCTATTGGCAGTGCATCGAGGATCTCTACCACCAGCTGAAGCCTCGCACCAAGAGTATGGCCGATAGATCCTACCGCTCCCATGAAGGCCGGTGGAACATCATCAAACCAGTTTGTTCTCGTTGGAGTGCTACCATGGAGCAAGTGGCCGACAACCCCCCTAGTGGATGCGTGCCTGAGGACTATGCAAGTTTTCCAAGTTTGTTACTATCCATACTATGTGTTGATGATGTGCAAACATCACATTTATATTGTTGTTGTGTAGCCCAAGTATGCTCAACTGAGGTATAAAGACATGGCCGGCTCCAAGAACAAGGAATTTCAGTTCCAACATTATTTTTTCTTGCTTCAACATCTTCCTAAGTGGAAGTTGAGGGATAGTGAACCAAAGTGCAAGAAAGAAGCACTGCTCACACCATGGATGATGAAGGGGAGGACATGAGTGCGAGAAACAAAGGCAAGCTCGAGGGCTCCAAGAAAGCCAAGGAGAGGATGAATGTAGAAGACGAAGCAACTAGCTTCAAAGAGAAGTTGGATCAATTCATGAAGTCCAAGGAGGCATTGACGATGAAGACATTGGAGACCAAGCTCGTCATCACCGAGAAGAAGAAGAAGGAGGTGAACCTTGCCATGGTGGAAGCAACGCGGGAAGATGCCAAGGTGAAGTCCGAACTGGAATCGAGGATGATCGCACTCAAAGAAGCCAAGGCGATGAAGGAGCTCTTGGCAGAGGAGAGGGAGATCATGATGATGCACACCGATGGGCGAGGATCAGTTGGCGTGGTGGAAGGAGACCAAGGCGGACATCATGGTGAGGAAGATGCCCGCGCGTCAAGCTCGTGCTGCAAGTGCTTTTGGTCCGTCGACTCCTCGAGGTGAGTCTCCGGCGAGTGGTGGCGGCGCTGGCGATGGACTCGTTGATGGTTGATCGCATTGATGGTGTTGGTGGTGGCAACATTTTGGGAACCTCCGTGGCTTGAATATTGGCTATGATCGCGTTGTGATGTAAAAACTATGAATTATGCATCACATGTTTTGGATGTGCTATGTTTGATCTGAAATTATTGTCTAAAACCCTGTTTTGAGGGGTTGGAAACTCGTCCGAGCTAGCAGACCCGTATCCCCACTCCGTAAATGTTTTACGGAGTGTGGATACGGGGTCTGCTAGATCGGACGAGTTTTTGGCCGGTGGAAAGTGAATACAGGACCCTCTACTCGCGTTTTATGGGGCAAAAAAATGTGGGGTCTATTAGACATGCTCTAAGCATAGCATCGCACCGGCATATGCAGCTCTTGAAGTCTTTGCACGACATCTAAAGTTTGCACACGTGAAATTTATTCTTTTCTTTTCAAAATAAAAACATAATAACATTCTATGTTGAAGATTCTTAGAGCATCCACAATGTTACCAAATGCCAAATATGCCACCTAATGAAAAATAGCTCTAGTGGCGAATGGCTAAATTTTCTATGTAGATTGCTAAAAGTTTCAGATTCTCTCTCCTTAGCTTTACATGGCCCACAACAAAGAGACACAAGAGAGAGGAGAGAGAAAAATTATTTGGCTGTAGGAGCATCTACTTGCTTCCATGCCATGATTTTTGCTATGGAAATGCTCTTCACAATGGAGGAAACCAATGCTAAAAGCTAAATTTACTATTTGAAACTACGCCGCCGCTGGCCAGCGCTACTGGCGTGGGACCTTCAATTCGAAGGAGGAAGCGTGCGCACGCGTACGACTCCGCCGCCCGGCGGTTCGGGCGGCAGCACCAGGAAATGAATTTCCTTGAAATTCGGTCCTAGGATGAGGCGGAGATGTTGGCGGTGTAGCCGCGGCTTGCGTCAGCGGAGGAGCAGCGGCACACCAAAGGGCACATCAACGGCTCCGCGTCACACAAGCGGACTAGCACACCATGGCTGAGTGGAGGAGGCTCCACCCTGAGGATGTGGAGTACGAGAAGACCTCTGGGTGCAGAAGAAGGCGAAGAGGGCGAGGAAGGCTTTGGCGCAGGCGCAGTACGACTGTCGGGCGACCATGGATTCTGACAACGACTCGACGTGCTCGAGATGAAGGAGGAGGACACCGACAACAGCAGCGATGCCAAGTGGGATTAGGTTTTAGTTCGTGTTTCGTGTCGTTCGTGTCAAGTAGTATAAGTGTGGCGATGAACTTGTGTGTTTGTGTTTGTGCTAATGTTGTCTAAACTTGTGTGTTTGTGCTGCCCAAATACTGAAAAGGTGACCAACATCTCTGCATCTTTTTGGCATCTGAATCGGTAGCGGCTGGCTTCTGTCGTAAAGCGTAAAAACGTGTGCCTTAAACGTGAAAGGCAGTGTTGGTGTTGGAGATGCTCAAAAGTTTACAAACATTGAATTTCTTATATTTTGTAAAAAAATAGCATTTCACTCACCTTTTCTTCTTACTTTTGTACTGTAGATTCTTAGTATGTTTCAATAAGTTGTTTTTATTTGCCAAGGGCACGAGGTTGGTTGTTTCGCCTTATTTGGAAGTCTCTTTGGCTCGTGAGCACCAGTGATCCATCCATATTAAATATTACAATAATTAAAAAATTATTATTCCTAAGTTTTCAAAAAACATTGAAAATGATTCTAGATGTTGCCAATAATATATCCTACAACCATGCAAAAACACGATGCGGAATTTTTATTTTATTATGGTCCACACAAAAATGGCAAGATCTGATGCTTTTTTGAAGATTTGAAAATGTGCATTATTCACTATACTCAGATCCATGTTGTTGTCATTTTTGTGTAGCCCAAAAACAAAATTATTTAATATTGGTATTTTGCATATTCGTTGGAAAGATCACTAGCTACATCCATATTTGTTTTCTTATCTTTTTTGAAACTCAGAAATGTGATTTTTTATTAATAACAAGATCACCGGAGCTTGGGAGCCAGAAATCTCCAGTCAAGTGCACGAATTATGTTATATATTGGGGAGCAGTTTGAGGGGCTGAGAAATATGCAATGCATATTTGATTATTACTATTCTGCATTAAATGATTTTTTTGGTTTGCAATGTGCTTAATTTTACCATGGAGGTTCTTAATAATCTAGTTAGAATGTTTCATAGAATTATTGAAAATATAAACAATGATTCATGAAAATGGAAAGATAAATATCTGAAGCTAGATATTTACCGCAAAATAGGCTAGAGAGGATTTTCCTTAACTAAGTAGTATTTTCTAGACATAATATATCGAAAGAGGTATTTTACAAAAATATCTTCCTACAAGGTTTGGATGGTTGTCATGCGGCACTAAACCGCCGTCTTTAGAATCCTATACACGAGGGTAATCTCCCCTCCCATGAAACAAAAGAAAAAAGACTCTCCGGTCGTATGTGACATCGTAGTTATGGCTAAGAGGAGGCCATAGTGTACAAATAGGTAGCCACAAAGAATTGTGCATTTGCTATCCTATTGTGTAAGTGTGGTCTTTGTGTAACTGTGTTGGTGCAGCAAGTTTGTCTTGGTCCTCTTAGGTAACATGAGATAGCAGCCATCTCAACGTTCCGTATGAGAAATGGAAAGAGAACTCAATTTTGGCATGATAACCAAAACCCCTTTGTGGATACATGGCCTTCCCTTTTCTAGGTTTCTACCAATCCCAAGTATACTATTAGATATAGTGATGATATTTAGTTCATATAAGAGTACACTTCAAGATCCATGTACAGCTAGAGTAATCAGTCCTAACTTAATTTCAAGAAAATAACTAACATTTCAGAGAGAATTTGAACAATATAAAAATTATGTGTCGAAATATCAGAGAGTATCCAATTCTCGGTTTATAAAAAGAGAAATATACCGAAGCTAGACATAGACCTATTGATGGTTTATATCATGATTAGCTGAATGATGAATGTTTTTGTTTTAGATTACTTGACTTGTTATGTGGTTGTGGATATTGGTTGAGTTATGTAGAGACGTAGAGTAGATATAATATCAACTCTTTTGTGTAACAAATTATCAAAGTACTGTTATGATTTTGTTGCAATTTAGGTGGAATCCCAATATATATGATTGTAGTGGAATCACAGTTGGTTGTACACAATAACGACAAAGTTGTTTTATGTTTTTTTTCGAAAGCGTTGTCTTTGTGCTAATAATCTGCCCTCGGTTGGTTTGATCTGATAACTAGAATAAAATTTCTTGTCCCGACTTTTCAAGCTAGACTGGGTGAATTTCAGCACTATTGTATACCCTCTTCTTAAAGGTATTTTCCTGGGAAGATAGATGACTTATTGTAGTGGGTTTTTTTATCACATCGTGTGATGGATTGAATTTGGTAACTATGTTATGTACTCTCTTTGCAAGGAATTTTGTCATCGTTGTCTAGCCCTTATTCAATAAAACGACGGTTTTATGCATAGTAGGGCGTAGAGTTCGGGGAGTATGACCTTTATTTTCACTTTTTTGTGCAAGAAATCAAGGAAGAAAAGTAATTTGGAATTGAACATAGAGTAAATCATAGAATAAGATTATATATGGTGTTCATTCGTACAAACAAAACAATTTTTATTTAAGATTTTTTTTGAAATATCTATGAAATTAAATTTGGATCAGAGAGACTCTTATGTCTAAAGTGCACAAGGCCCATCGGATGAATTTCACCGTCCGAGTAGATGGAGCTTTCACAAATATTTTTTCGGTGTTTATGTTGATGTCGTCCGCATAACCCAAAAAAAGAGAGCAAAGTTTGGGCGTGCCTCGCGTGTCTTCAAGCAGAGAAAACAACATGATGACCATGGGGGAAGTCGTGAGGACTCGATGCATTTTATTTTAGAATTAGGCGCAAGGTAAATCATAGAATAAAATTACATTATGTTCACTCCCACAAACCAAACAATCTTTATAGCAGAAAATCGTAAACAATATAGAGTAGGTTTTTTGAAATATCTATGAAATTAAATTTGGAGCAAAGAGACTCTTATGTCTAAATTGCACATGGCCCATCGGATGAATTTCACTGTCTAAGTAGACGGAGTTTTCACAAATATTTTTTTCGTGTTTGTTTAAGACGTTGACATCGTCCCGGTAATCACCCAAGAAAGGAGTGGATAGTTTGGGTTTGGTCTGGCGTGTCAACAGAGAAAAACACCATGATGAATTGATGATCACGGGGGATAACAGTAGGCAGGGTAGCTGTCATCTGTGTCATGTGCCTTCGGTGGTGATCGACAGTGACTACGCACGAAAGCCTTAACACGATGTCCTTTTTGTGTGTATTGTTCAGCACACTTAGATACACGATGTCCTTTTTGTGTGGCTCAAATTACAAATCATTTGAAATTGATATTTTTGTGTATTTGTGGGAAACATCACTAGCTACGTCCATATTACTTTTCGCAATCTTATGAAACTTGAATATCTGATTTTCGTTTCTTTTCTAAATAACAAGATTGGGAAGCCAAAAATCTCAGCTCAAGTGCATCTGCATTGAATGATTTTCTTTTTTTTTTGCAATGTGCTTCATTTTACTGGTTTTGGTTTTGGATTTCCTAGTCGAATATATATATATATCGACTGGTCGGCAGTTCGGTCCATGCCGCAAGTGAGTGTTCATTTCAGATCATCTTTTTCCTCTCAAGGATTATTTATGTGGTAAAGAATTGCAGAGGAACGCAGTTCTACATGATCTGGACAGTAAGCATATGCAGGTATTAAATTATTCTGTGACGCAACTGGTTTGCATTTTGCGATCGTGGAATCGGTTCCTTTATTCGATAAGCATAGCATTGCACCCGCATATGCAGCTCTTGAAGTCTTTGCATAACATCTAAAGTTTGCACACGTGAATTTTTTATTTTTTTAAAAAATAAAAACATAGCATTTCATGTTGAAGGTTCTTATGTTGCAACAAGTTGTTCTTTTCGATAAGGGCACGGGGCTGGTTGTTTCGTCTAGATGGTGGAATATGTGACAAAAAGTCTCTTTGGCTCCTGAATAACATTTCTATGTTTTCTTTAAAAATGAAAACAATTCCAGATGTTCCCAATGATATATCCTATAAGCACGCAAAATCACAATGCAAAATTCTTTTTTTATGGGTCACACATTTTTTTTTTTTGACAAAATCTGATGCTTACTTGGAGATCTGAAAATGTGTATTGCTCAGTATACTCACATCCACATTGCTGTCATTTTTTATAGCTTAAAATACAAATTATTTCGAGTTGATAAGTCTTTTACACCATTTTTTAAGTTTGACACGAAAAGTCGTTTTTTTCGCAAGCACATGGAACATCGAGATGTACATGCTACATTTTTATCTGATTTTTTTGACATTTTATTGTACGTTTAAAACCCATTTCAAAAATCAAGAGCATATGCTCCTGAGTGCAAAAACTCACCTTGTCCATAGTTCAACGCCAATGTTTATATCACCTTATTCTTCAATGCAACAAACAAAACAATTGGGATAGAAGAGAGGAGGATTTTTCAGTGGCGGGGGAGATCAGATCACACCTGCTCCTTGCCATCTAGGTTGATGTGGATGCCGCTGCCCTTGCACGCCGATTTCTTGTTCTCCTCCCCCGTCGAGTTCTTCTCCTCCTCCACCAGCGACTTCTTCCCCCAATCTACCGAGCTCGCCATCTTGCTCCGCGCGTGGCGACGGGAAGGGCACCGAACCCAGGTGAAAGGATCGTATGCCGCACCTAGAGGGGGGGTGAATAGGTGCTACCCAATTTTTAGTTCTTTTTCAATTTAGGCTTGATACAAAGGTAAATTCTCTAGATATGCAACTATGTGAATTTAACTATATGACAAGGTTAACAACTAAGCAAGATATAGCTACGCAATAGAGAGATAAAGGATAGAGGTAACCAAGAGTGGAGCACGCGATGACACGGAGATGATTCCCGTAGTTCCCTTCCTTTGCAAGAAGGTACGTCTACGTTTGGAGGAGTGTGGTTGCTATGAAAGCCAAACCAACAGCCACGAAGGCTTCACTCAGATCTCCGGTGAGCAACGCCACGAAGGCCTAGCCCACTTCCACTAAGGGATTTCCTCGAGGCGGAAACCGGGCCTTTACAAGGTTCTTGGGGCACACATCCACAACTGAATTGGAGGCTCCCAAATCTGTAACAACACAACAAATCAACAATAATACATCAACAACAACAACTAGGGATCCAAAGAGGAACACTAGCAAAAGGGCCCTCAAACAAATGAGGGGGAAATGTAAATCGCTTCGGTGAGGATGTAGATCGGTGTCTTCTCCTTCGAATCTCCAAAGATCAAGAGCTTTGGTTGGGGGAGGAAGGAGATCTTGCAAATCTTGTGTTTTTGTGTTCTTGAGGTGGCTCTAATGGTGGTGAGGCTTGGCAGAATTTTAGTCAATGATTGAGCAAAGGAGGAAGGAAGAAGAAGGGGGTATAAATACCCCTCTACAAAATCCAGTCGTTGGGGCTTCTGGGGGCCCGGATAATCCGGCCTAAGTAAGGGCCGGATAATCCGCCCCCCGGATAATCCGGCCACCGGGACAAAACCAGGAGAATATCCGGCCAAATGTCCGGCCCCTATCCTAACTTGCCTTTCTTCAGGTCCTTAGCCATTTTCGAGGGGGCCGGATATTTTGGAAATATCCGGCCCGGATAATCTGGCCCTGGGACAAAACTGGGCAAATATCCGGCCAAATGTCCGGCCCCTATCCTGACTTGCTTTTCCTCAGGTCCTTAGCCATTTTTGAGGGGGCCGGATATTTTGGAAATATCCGGCCCGGATAATCCGGCCCTGGGACAAAACCGGGCAAATATCCGGGCAAATGTCCGGCCCCTATCCAGAAGCATACTGAGCCACAATTCCTCAAGTCCTTAGCCGAAAACTGGGGGCCGGATATTTTGGAAATATCCGGCCCGGATTATCCGGCCTGATGATCCTTTTGCTGCTTCTTTTTGACATGATTAACTACATCCAACACACATATAATTGTATCTATATAAACCATGTACCACTTAGACAAACATTAGTGAATCACATACATTGACATCAAACACACAAAACATAATATGAGAGATGTTCTTTCAATCTCCCCCTTTTTGGTGTTTGATGACAATATACGGATTTGCAAGAGAATCACTATAGAGACAAGCATGATGGCAAAACATAGAGGCACTCCCCCTACATGTGTGCATGTAAGTAATTTGCATTTGAATACAAATACACAACACATAGGTGCGAGGTGCCTCAATACAAGAGGTATCCAACATGAGCTCTAACAAGAGACATAGACATATATGAAGTTGAGATAGGATGCTAGAAATCATACCCATGTGTAGATATATAATACGGAGATATAGCATCACGCATAATATAATAGCCTTGATCTCAACATATAGAAATCTGAAAAACCATAACAATGTCTCACACCACATAGCACATAGTTTTAAACGGAACACAAACAAACCAAATAGTTCAAATAAGAGGGAACACAAGTAATAGAAGAATGATAAACACATATGCTTGTGCCCAAACCATGCAAATCCCCGAGAGAAGTCCTAATAGAACACTTCTCCCCCTTTGGCATCGAGATGCCAAAAAGGGGACAAGCGCGATGCTACTCGCCCCCATGGGGATCACTCGGAGGCATCTTCATCATCGGACTGGTACGCCGCTTCCTCATCTTCATCTTCAGTGTCAGGGGCATCCGGAGAGCGGCGAGTGAGGTTGGACCTTTGAATGCAATCATCAAGATCACTCCACGGAACCTGTGAAGAATGCCACCCACTGTAACCTGGGTGAACTGGAGGCTGAGGTGGGGGTCCTTGCTCACCACTGAGCTTATGCAGAATGACCGCCTGAGTATGCTTAATCTCAGAACGCTCTCGGCTGGCCGCATAGTTCTCCTTATGGATCTCAATGTTCATGCGAAGGATGTGACGCTGAAACCAACTAAGTCTGCTCACTTGTTTCTTCATAGCTGGGAGGTCAGCATGGCGAGCAGGAGCAAAACCACTAGAACGAGCATCACCCATGAAGGAGTCAGGTGCAGGTGCAGCAGAAGAGACTGGCTTAATCTTGTAAGGCTTCTTGACAGAGTGCTTCATCAATGGGTACCCGCGCAAATCTTCACCATCCAAGGCCACAGAGTTGTTGATGAGGAGCTGGATATATGGTGCATAAGGTATGGTGGTCCGGGAGACCATGGCATCATGAATCTCATTGAAGATGAAGTCCATGACATCAATAGTGTAGTCATGTTCCTCATTAACATCACGAGCACACCTAAAGCTGAGGTGCATAAGATCCACAAGGGTTCCCCGGAGTGCATCATTGTTACCACCACTTGGAGAAATGGTGGCCCGAAAGAACCTGAGTAACTGACCATAGATGGGAAGCAGCCCCTTGGAAGTACCAACTTTTCCAGCTAAGGTATAGAGATCAAACAACACATTCTTATCTGTCTTCTGTGGTCCATGGAGGCGACGAACTCCTTCTGCAGAAAGTCCAAGAATACCAGCAAACCGGCGCAAGGTTGCCCTACAGTGAGTAGAGCCAGACATCCATTCCATAGTGCGGTCCTCATCTTTCTGGATGGCCAAAGTGGCAAAGAATTGCTTCACCAACTCTGGACTATAGTCACATTGAATCTTCATGATATCCTTCAAGCCCAACCTGCCAGCTACCCAGATTGCATCTTCAAAATAATTGTTTTCAGTTAGAACATCCACATCGATTGCTTGCATGGGTCGCAGATTCTTCATGGGCTCATAAATGTCCTTGTAGATGAACTCCTGCTCCATGCACCAGTATTTCCTGCCCTCTGTCTCTTCATCCCTTGGAAGGTCTTCATACCAGTTCTTCAGGCGGATAGCGGAATAAGTGACAATGTCCACGTTCTTGTAGTTTTCTCTTGTAGCCTTGTTCTTCTGCCTAGATGCTGAGGACTTGCGAGGAGCGTTGGGCGCGAACTCATCACTTGACCGATCACCCCTTGGGCGTCTCCGAGCACCCCGAGAAACATGACCTGTGAATAGCAAAGGCGGATAGCAAAGAGAAGATAATGCTCATAAGTCATGTATGATATAGTAATGTACTCTAGAAACATACTATAAGTCGATACAAGTCTAGACAAGATATATTGAAACCAAACTGCAGCGACGATGAAGCTCCAGGCCGGATAATCCGGCCCTGCGAATCTTGCAGTTCTTCCAATCAAAAGCTTGTCTATGACCAGATCGGCCTCATAGCATGCAAGAGGAGTATACTACACATGATTTGGAACAACTAGACACCATCTCCACCAAGAAAATAGCACATACAAATCACAACACCTAGGGTTATGGATTGTGAGTCATACCCGCATCCATTGTGGAAGCCGCTTGGAGGAGAGGGTAGCTAAGGAGGAGAGGCACCCGATCCACCCAAAAACTCCGAGAGGGAGCGGACGGGGCGACTCCGGCGAGGAGGAGGAGCTCCGGCGGCTGAGGAGGAAGAAGAGGGCGCGTGGGGGGAACTGATTGTTGTGGAAACTGTCCTCCCCGCGGCGCCTCTTAGTTCTCCCGCAAATCGCCCAGGTCGGATAATCCGGCCCAAAGTAGGGGCGGATAATCCGGCCAGGCCGGATATTCCGGGGTGCCAGGGGGGCGGATTATCCGGTTTTCTGGAAAATTCCAGAACACCGGAAATCCTGCCTATCTTCAGTTGGTTATTTGCGTGAACCCATATGTGGTGCAATAATGTATCAAGTCACATATAAGATGCATATTTACCAATAAGATGGGGCAACCGAGATCATCCGACCGAGAAACCTCAAACTCCAAGTTTTTACCAAACATGAAAAATGAGCAAGATGGAAGTGGCTTATAGGAGAGTGTAGGCTTAGGTTTAGAAGGTACAAACTGTTAATGGTACATGATCACTCAAGTTTGCAAGATATGAGCAAATAAGGCCAAACTAGAGTGATTTCCCATAAGACCAAGGAGTTGTCAAATAAAAAAAACAATAAGATCCAAATAACTCCAACTCTTCACAAAGAAGAGTGTGGTGGCCTAGGCCACCATATATGAGTGTTATGGCATGGCACCGCGAAGATATATCTTGGGTCCAAACCACTACTCATCATTGAAGCTCACATATCAACACATGATATAAAGAGAATGATTTCTTAATGTTGGCATTATGGGGGGAGGGATAGCTCAATAGTTTAAACCGCACCCCCCTATTTCCATGCCCACATCTAAACCAAATAAAGTTTTGAGACAAAGGTGTGTTTGCAAGATGGTCAAGCTATACTCCTTGAATCAATGATGTTTAGCTCATTCCTCAAATAGCAAAACCTTGCTTCATCAAGAGGCTTCGTGAATATATCGGCAAGTTGGTCTTTGGTAGGAACATAGATAAGCTCAATATCACCACGGGCAACATGATCCCTAATGAAATGATTCCGGATCTCAATATGCTTCGTTCTTGAATGTTGCACCGGATTATAGGCAATCTTGATGGCACTTTCATTGTCACATAATAGAGGCACTTTGTCACAAATGACACCGTATTCCTTTAAAGTTTGCCTCATCCATAACAATTGAGTGCATCCACTTGCGGCGACAACATATTCGGCTTCGGCTGTAGAGAGATATATACAATTTTTCTTCTTAGAAGACCAACACACCAAGGACCTACCAAGGAATTGGCAAGCCCCGGAAGTTGATTTCCTATCATCCTTGTCTCCCGCCCAATCCGCATCGGTGTATCCATTGAGAATAAAACTTGAGCCTTTAGGGTACCAAATACCATATCTTGGGGTATCAACCAAATACCGAAAGATTCTTTTGAGAGCCATCATATGGCTTGATAGCGTGTATGCACACGTCCGTTGGGAACCCCAAGAGGAAGGTGTGATGCGTATAGAAGCAAGTTTTCCCTCAGTAAGAAACGAAGGTTATCGAATCAGTAGGAGCCAAGAAGCACGTTGAAGGTTGATGGCGGCGGAGTGTAGTGCGGCGCAACACCAGGGATTCCGGCGCCAACGTGGAACCTGCACAACACAACCAAATTACTTTGCCCCAACGTGACAGTGAGGTTGTCAATCTCACCGGCTTGCTGTAACAAAGGATTAGATGTATAGTGTGGAAGATGATGTTTGCAGAAAACAGTAGAACAAGTATTGCAGTAGATTGTATTCGATGTAAAAGAATGGACCGGGGTCCACAGTTCACTAGTGGTGTCTCTTCGATAAGAAATAGCATGTTGGGTGAACAAATTACAGTTGGGCAATTGACAAATAAAGAGAGCATAACAATGCACATACATGTTATGATGAGTAGTGTGAGATTTAATTGGGCATTACGACAAAGTACATAGACCGCTATCCAGCATGCATCTATGCCTAAAAAGTCCACCTTCAGGTTATCATCCGAACCCCCTCCAGTATTAAGTTGCAAACAATAGACAATTGCATTAAGTATGGTGCGTAATGTAATCAACAAATACATCCTTAGATATAGAATTGATGTTTTATCCCTAGTGGCAACAGCACATCCACAACCTTAGAGGTTGCTGTCACTCCCCCAGATTTAATGGAGGCATGAACCCACTATCGAGCATAAGTACCCCCTCTTGGAGTTACAAGCAATGACTTGGCCAGAGCCTCTACTAGCAACGGAGAGCATGCAAAATCATAAACAACACATAGATAGATTGATAATCAACATAGCATAGTATTCACTATTCATCGGATCCCAACAAACGCACATGTAGCTTTACAGATAGATGATCTTGATCATGTTAGGCAGCTCACAAGATCAGACAATGATAGCACAATGGGGAGAAGACGACCATCTAGCTACTGCTATGGACCCATAGTCCAGGGGTGAACTACTCACACATCAATCCGTAGGCGACCATGGCGGTGTAGAGTCCTCCGGGAGATGATTCCCCTCTCCGGCAGGGTGCCGGAGGCGATCTCCTGAATCCCCCGAGATGGGATTGGCGGCGGCGGCGTCTCTGGAAGGTTTTCCGTATCGTGGCTCTCGGTACTGGAACTATCTTCGACGAAGGCTTAAGTAGGCGAAGAGGTAGGTCAAGGGGCGTCACGAGGGGCCCACACCACAGGCCGGCGCGGCCAGGGCCTGGGCCGCGCCGCCCTGGTGTGTGGCCACCCCGTGGCCCCACTTCGTCTCTCCCCCGGTCTTCTGGAAGCTTCGTGGAAAAATAGGACCCTGGGCGTTGATTTCGTCCAATTCCGAGAATATTTCCTTACTAGGATTTCTGAAACCAAAAACAGCAGAAAACAACAACTGGCTCTTCGGCATCTCGTTAATAGGTTAGTGCCGGAAAATGCATAATAATGACATATAATGTGTATAAAACATGTGAGTATCATCATAAAAGTAGCATGGAACATAAGAAATTATAGATACGTTTGAGACGTATCAAGCATCCCCAAGCTTAGTTCCTACTCGTCCCGAGTAGGTAAACGATAACAAAGATAATTTCTTAAGTGACAATGCTACCAACATAATGTTGATCAATACTATTGTAAGCACATGTAATGAATGCAGCAATTTGAAACAATGGTAAATGTAATGAGTAAACAATTGAATCATATAGCAAAGACTTTTCATGAATAGTACTTTCAAGACAAGCATCAATAAGTCTTGTATAAGAGTTAACTCATAAAGCAATAGATTCAAAGTAAAGGCATTGAAGCAACACAAAGGAAGATTAAGTTTCAGCGGTTGCTTTCAACTTATAACATGTATATCTCATGGATATTGTCAACATAAAGTAATATAATAAGTGCAATATGCAAGTATGTAGGAATCAATGCACAGTTAACACAAGTGTTTGCTTCTTGAGATAGAAGGAAATGGGTAAACTGACTCAACAATAAAAGTAGAAGAAAGGCCCTTCGCAGAGGGAAGCATTGATTGCTATATTTGTGCTAGAGCTTTTATTTTGAAAACAAGAAACAATTTTGTCAACGGTAGTAATAAAGCATATGAGTTATGTAAATTATATCCTACAAGTTGCAAGCCTCATGCATAGTATACCAATAGTGCCCGCACCTTGTCCTAATTAGCTTGGATTTACATGGATTATCATAGCATAGCATATGTTTCAACCAAGTGTCACAATGGGGTACCTCTATGCCGCCTGTACAAAGGTCTAAGGAGAAAGCTCGCATTGGATTTCTCGCTTTTGATTATTCTCAACTTAGACATCCATACCGGGACAACATAGACAACAGATAGACTCCTCTTTAATGCATAAGCATTCAACAACAGATAATATTCTCATAAGAGATTGAGGTTTGTTGTCCAAACTGAAACTTCCACCATGGATCATGGCTTTAGTTAGCGGCCCAATGTTCTTCTCTAACAATATGTATACTCAAACCATTTGATCATGATAAATTACCCTTACTTCAGACAAGACGAACATGCATAGCAACTCACATGATATTCAACAAAGAAATAGTTGATGGCGTCCCCAGGAACATGGTTATCGCTCAACAAGCAACTTATAAGAGATAAGATGCATAAGTAAAAAAACATATTCAATACCACAATAGTTTTTAGGCTATTTGTCCCATGAGCTATATATTGCAAAGATAAAGAATAGAAATTTTAAAGGTAGCACTCAAGCAATTTACTTTGGAATGGCGGAGAAATACCATGTAGTAGGTAGGTATGGTGGACACAAGTGGCATAGTGTTTGGCTCAAGGATTTTGGATGCATGAGAAGTATTCCCTCTCGATACAAGGTTTAGGCTAGCAAGGTTATTTAAAGCAAACACAAGTATGAACCGGTACAGCAAAACTCACATAAAAGACATATTGAAAGCATTATAAGACTCCATACCGTCTTCCTTGTTGTTCGACCCTTACTAGAAAATATCTAGACCTTAGAGAGACCAATTAGGAAAACCAAATTTTAGCAAGCTCTATGTATTTCTTCACTAATAGGTGCAAAGTATATGATGCAAGAGCTTAAACATGAGCACAACAATTGCCAAGTATCACATTATTCAAGATATTATACCAATTACCACATGTAGCATTTCCCGTTTCCAACCATATAACAATTTAACGAAGCAGTTCAACCTTCGCCATGAATATTGTGAGTAAAGCTAAGGACATATGTGTCCATATGCAATAGCGGAGCGTGTCTCTCTCCCACACAATGAATGCTAGGATCCAACTTTATTCAAACAAAACAAAAACAAAAACAAACAGACGCTCCAAGTAAAGCACATAAGATGTGATGGAATAAAAATATAGTTTCACTAGAGGAACCTGATAGTGTTGTCGATGAAGAAGGGGATGCCTTGGGCATCCCCAAGCTTAGACGCTTGAGTCTTCTTGAAATATGCAGGGGTGAACCACCGGGGCATCCCCAAGCTTAGAGCTTTCACTCTCCTTGATCATATTGTATCATCCTCCTCTCTTGACCCTTGAAAACTTCCTCCACACCAAACTCGAAACAAACTCATTAGAGGGTTAGTGCATAATTAAAAATTTCACATGTTCAGAGGTGACACAATCATTCTTAACACTTATGGACATTGCACAAAGCTACTGAAAGTTAATGGAACAAAAAAATCCATGTAACGTAGCAAAACAGGCAATGTGAAATAAAAGGCAGAATCTGTCAAAACAGAACAATACGTAAAGACGTATTTTTTAGAGGCACCAGACTTGCTCAACTGAGAAAACTCAAAACTAATGAAAGTTGCGTACATATCTGAGGATCACTCACGTAAATTGGCATAATTTTCTGAGTTACCTACAGAGAATTCAACCTAAATTTGTGACAGCAAGAAAATCTGTTTCTGCGCAGTAATCCAAATCTAGTATCATACTTCTATTAGAGACTTTACTTGGCACAACAATGCAATAAAACTAAGATAAGGAGAGGTTGCTACAGTAGTAACAACTTCCAAGACTCAAATATAAAACAAAAATACTGTAGTAAAATGATGGGTTGTCTCCCATAAGCGCTTTTCTTTAACGCCTTTCAGCTAGGCGCAGAAAGTGTATATCAAGTGTTATCAAGAGATGAAGCATCAACATCATAATTCGTTCTAATGATAGAATCAAAAGGTAACTTCATTCTCTTTCTAGGGAAGTGTTCCATACCTTTCTTGAGAGGAAATTGATATTTAATATTACCTTCCTTCATATCAATGGTAGCACCAACAGTTCGAAGAAAAGGTCTTCCCAATATAATGGGACAAGATGCATTGCATTCAATATCCAAGACAACAAAATCAACGGGGACAAGGTTATTGTTAACCGTAATGCGAACATTATCAATCCTCCCCAAAGGTTTCTTTGTAGAATTATCAGCAAGATTAACATCCAAATAGCAGTTTTTCAATGGTGGCAAGTCAAGCATATCATAAATTTTCTTAGGCATAACAGAAATACTTGCACCAAGATCACATAAAGCATTGCAATCAAAATCATTGACCTTCATCTTAATGATGGGCTCCCAACCATCTTCTAACTTCCTAGGAATAGAAGTTTCAAGTTTTAGTTTCTCTTCTCTAGCTTTTATGAGAGCATTTGTAATATGTTTTGTAAAAGCCAAATTTATAGCACTAGCGTTAGGACTCTTAGCAAGTTTTTGTAAGAACTTTATAACTTCAGAGATGTGGCAGTCATCAAAATCTAAACTATTATGGTCTACAGCAATGGGATCATTGTCCCCAATGTTGGAAAAAAATTCAGCAGTTTTATCACAGGCAGTTTCAGCAGTTTTAGCAGTTTCAGGCAGTTTTGCTCGCTTTGCATTAGGAGTAGAAACATTGCCAACACCAATTATTTTACCATTGATAGTAGGAGGTGCAGCAACATGTGGAGCATTAGCATTACTAGTGGTGGTAATAGTCCAAACTTTAGTTACATTATTCTCTTTAGCTAGTTTTTCATTTTCTTCTCTTTCCCACCTAGCATGCAATTCAACCATTAATCTTATATTCTCATTAATTCTAACTTGGATGGCATTTGCTGTAGTAACAATTTTATTTTCAATATCCTCGGGTTTAGCAGCCATTTTATTAATTAAGGAAGATTGTGACGCAGATATGTATGAGATTCGGTTTTCAGTATTTGCAAGTTTAGTTTGCAATCCAGAGATCTCCATATTCAGATTTTCAAGTTGATTTCCTATAATTTTCAACAAGGTAGACTGTTCATTCATAGTTTTAGTAAACAATTTATTTTGCTCATATTGGGATTGCATAAAGCTCTTAGTAGATCTTTCAATTTCTAACATCTTTTCCTCATTAGGTGAAACATATCTACTATAAGAGTTACCATTAGCAGGATATGGCCTAGAGTTATTGTAATTGTTATTTTTAATGAAGTTCACATCAACATGTTCTTCTTGGGCAACCAATGAAGCTAACGGAACATTAGTAGGATCAACATTAGTCCTACCACTCACAAGCATAGACATAATAGCATCAATCTTATCACTCAAGGAAGAGGTTTCTTCAACAGAATTTACCTTCTTACCTTGTGGAGCTCTTTCCGTGTGCCATTCAGAGTAATTAATCATCACATTATCAAGAAGCTTTGTTGCCGCCCCCAAAGTGATGGACATAAAGGTACCTCCAGCAGCTGAATCCAATAGGTTCCGTGAAGAAAAATTCAATCCTGCATAAAAGGTTTGGATGATCATCCAAGTAGTCAGTCCATGGGTTGGGCAATTTTTAACCAAAGACTTCATTCTTTCCCATGCTTGTGCAACATGCTCAGTATCTAATTGCTTAAAATTCATTATGCTACTTCTCAAAGAGATAATTTTAGCAGGAGGATAATATCTACCAATGAAAGCATCCTTACATTTAGTCCATGAATCAATACTATTCTTAGGCAGAGATAGCAACCAATCTTTAGCTCTTCCTCTTAATGAGAAAGGAAACAATTTTAACTTTATAATGTCACCATCTACATCCTTATACTTTTGCATTTCACATAGTTCAACAAAATTATTTAGATGGGCAGCAGTATCATCAGAACCAACACCAGAAAATTGCTCTCTCATAACAAGATTTAGTAAAGCAGGTTTAATTTCAAAGAATTCTGCTGTAGTAGCAGGTGGAGCAATAGGTGTGCATAAGAAATCATTATTATTTGTGTTTGTGAAGTCACACAACTTAGTATTTTCAGGAGTACCCATTTTAGCAATTGTAAATAAAGCAAACTAGATAAAGTAAATGCAAGTAACTAATTTTTTTGTGTTTTTAATATAGCAAACAAGATAGTAAATAAAGTAAAACTAGCAACTAATGTTTTTGTGTTTTGTTTTAGTGCAGCAAACAAAGTAGTAAATAAAATTAAAGCAAGACAAAAACAAAGTAAAGAGATTGGAGGTGGAGACTCCCCTTGCAGCGTGTCTTGATCTCCCCGGCAACGGCGCCAGAAAATCTTGCTTGATAGCGTGTATGCACACGTCCGTTGGGAACCCCAAGAGGAAGGTGTGATGCATATAGAAGCAAGTTTTCCCTCAGTAAGAAACCAAGGTTATCGAACCAGTAGGAGCCAAGAAGCACGTTGAAGGTTGATGGCGGCGGAGTGTAGTGCGGCGCAACACCAGGGATTCCGGCGCCAACGTGGAACCTACACAACACAACCAAATTACTTTGCCCCAACGTGACAGTGAGGTTGTCAATCTCACCGGCTTGCTGTAACAAAGGATTAGATGTATAGTGTGGAAGATGATGTTTGCAGAAAACAGTAGAACAAGTATTGCAGTAGATTGTATTTGATGTAAAAGAATGGACCGGGGTCCACAGTTCACTAGTGGTGTCTCTCCGATAAGAATAAGCATGTTGGGTGAACAAATTACAGTTGGGCAATTGACAAATAAAGAGAGCATAACAATGCACATACATGTTATGATGAGTAGTGTGAGATTTAATTGGGCATTACGACAAAGTACATAGACCGCTATCCAGCATGCATCTATGCCTAAAAAGTCCACCTTCAAGTTATCATCCGAACCCCTCCAGTATTAGGTTGCAAACAACAGACAATTGCATTAAGTATGGTGTGTAATGTAATCAACAAATACATCCTTAGATATAGAATTGATGTTTTATCCCTAGTGGCAACAGCACATCCACAACCTTAGAGGTTGCTGTCACTCCCCCAGATTTAATGGAGGCATGAACCCACTATCGAGCATAAGTACCTCCTCTTAGAGTTACAAGCAATGACTTGGCCAGAGCCTCTACTAGCAACAGAGAGCATGCAAGATCATAAACAACACATAGATAGATTGATAATCAACATAGCATAGTATTCATTATTCATCGGATCCCAACAAACGCACATGTAGCTTTACAGATAGATGATCTTGATCATGTTAGGCAGCTCACAAGATGACATAGGCATCCCCAATGGGCCTGCCGGAGATAGTACCCGGGGTTTACTGAAGGCCCACTACCCGAAGAATAAGAAGACTCGGAAGCCCAAAGATGTTATTAAGGAAAGCTAGAGTTGTAATAGGAAGTGTTGTATGTAATCTTGCGGGATGAGTTAGAAACCTCCCCGGATTCTGTAATTTGTACAATACGAATCCCTCGGCTCCGCCTCATATATAAGGGGGAGTCGAGGGACGAGAGAGATCATCGAATCATTGTTGAGCAAACCCTAGTTCTATTTCGTCGAGTATTATTCGGCTGATAACCTTCGAGATCTACTTGCCCTCTACATTACACGAAACCCTAGTCTACTACTTGTAGGCATTGACAAGTTAATCCCTTGTCAATTGGCGCCGTCTGTGGGATTTAGAGGCGACAAGGAGCTGATCTCGATGGCACGTTCAGGATCGTCGACTTCATCGGCAGCAAGCAACATCTTGGACAGAGGTAAACAGATCGAAACTGGTCTCGTTGATTTTGTACCTCACCCGCCCTCCCGTTTGGATGCATATACATATCCGGAGGAGCCCATGGAGATGACGTTCGGGAGGTTCCACTTTCGCGTCGGGAAGGAAGGAAGTTATCGTCTCGAAATTCCGACCTTCCCGAAGTTTTCTATGGAACATACTGAATCTTCGAGCTCGGCATCATCGGTCGAGTCAGGCGACGAAGAAACATCTTCGCCACGTTTCGTCAGCACCAAGGCAAGCGAAAAACTCGCCAAGATCTTCAGCGACATGTCTTTCGAGTCGTCTGCGGACTCCTATATAAGCAGCGATTCTGAAAGCGTCGATAGCTTCGACTTCATCGACAAATCTATCACCATTGGAAAGGTCTTCACCAATCTCTATGATGGTGTCACCGAATCCAGCAAGGCGCAGAATTCTCAATATCATCAAATCTACGTCATTGGAGAAGCAAGTCGTGAACAGGAGCAAACATCGGAGGCTTTCGACGATTTGGGAAATCCATACGTCGATCCCTCTGATTTAAGGCGAGGATTAGGCAACAAATACGTCGGGTCTACACCGCGTCTGAGAGTTCAGTTGCCGCAAGCAGCATGGGATAGAGCCGCAAGAGCTATAGATGGTTCAGAACCAATGGCGACAACTGCCACGGTCGAGGAATTGCAGGCATACCAATATAGACTTGCTCGACCTGGACGAGAATTAGAAAAACAAACAGAGGTTCTGAACAAAAGAAGGGAGGCAGCTTCCGCGTCAAGCAGGCGAAGGGCAGACCTCAGTCGACACTCAGGAACCTCGGGAGATAGTCACAGAGAATCTCGGAACAGGGCAAGGTCAAGGCTGCAAAATATACCATAAGCAGAAAGAGAGAATCTAGTTCAAAACCTCGACGTGTCCTTTATGTCAATAGACACGAGAGGAAACATTATTCCCAAAACACCGGAAGCTGGGTATATGGCGACACAAGCCTTTATCCTCGCATCCAGGCCACATCCTGGAGATCCAAGGGAAGCACTATATAACATGGCCATGGCAGGTGTTGGAGCCATGGGAACAGCGTTCGCATCGACGCCTCCTGAAGGATCAGCAAGGCAAAATAGTCCACGACCTGTGGCTGCAGCAGCAGCTCCCGAGAGAACAGGTGAAGCAAGGGACGCAGAAGCTCAGGCAAGGGTAGACAGGGCACGACAACATAGAAGGGAACATCGACACTCTCCAGACTTAGCCGAAGAGGATATGTGTGGGCTACCATGCTTTACTAGAAGGGTCCGAAAAACTCGGGTGCCTTCAGGGTTTAAGCTTCCCGATAATTTCAAAAAATTCGACGGATTGCAGGATCCTGAGGATTGGCTGGTAGATTACCTCGAGACAGTGAAACTAATTGGCGGCACAAGGGCAACGGCAATGCAGAGCATTCAGGTGCACTTGAGTGGAGCCGCAAGATCTTGGATAAAGAAGCTTCCAGTAGGTTCCATCGACAACTGGACTGATTTCGAGGAGATATTCATCAAGAATTTTCGGTCTACCTGCAAAAAGCCTGCGACACTCGAGGAGTTGAGATCATGCCGACAGAAGCATGATGAATCAATGAGGAAGTACATCCAAAGGTGGAACATCATCAAAAACTCGGCAGAAAACATATCTGACGAGAGAGCCATAGACGCGTTCGTTGCAGGAGTCCGGCGAGGAGATTTCGTGGAGGATCTGGGGAGAACCAACCCAAAAACAGTGTCAGCGTTGATGGAGATAGCAAACAAATGGGCAGATGGTGAAGATGCTGTGCATAATAAACGACACAGGTCACCAGAGGAGGACCGCAGTCGAAATTACCAGGGCAGGCGACGATTTTCTCGATTTTCGAGTTACGATCCACCTGGCCAAATTTCGGCTGGGTTTCGATCAGGCACTGGAGGAAATAACAGAGATAACTACCAACGCAGCAATGAACAGCGAAGTGACAACAGAGATGACTCGCGAAATAATAGGCCAAACAATGGACCTAGGAGGCCCTTTGTGACCCCTGAGGATATGATGAACGGCCCATGCCAGATGCACTTTTTCGTCGACAACAATGGGGTAAGGCAGTCAGGACATCTACATAAAGATTGTCGGAACTTTCAAGCGATGATGAGGGTTGCCGCGCAAGCTCATGCTCAGGCAGCAAGTCGAAATCCCCAAGGACCTAGGAGTGAGATCCACTTGCCACCCCCTCCCGCAATCACGGAAGAAAATCGACACCAGCTCAGAATTGCGGCAGCACCAGCACCACCACCATATGTCGATCCCAACTCACATGGAGCGGTCTCAATGATTCAGAAAGGCAGACCATCCAATAGAGCTCAGAAAGTAATCTCGCGGCAGGTGTTCATGGCAGAGAAGATGCCTCCACCAACAGTCGAGTATCTCAATTGGTCGGGACAGGACATCGGTTTCACAATTGCGGATCACCCGCAGCAAGTTCCTCGACCAGGGCAGTCAGCACTTATTTTGCCAGCAGTGATCGCAGGATTCGACGTGTCGCGAGTTTTCATCGACGGAGGAAGCAGCCTAAACCTTATGTACGCAGATACACTAAGGAAGATGAACATATCCTTGGCGAACCTCAAACCAACGGATACACGATTTCATGGCATCACACCAGATAAGCCAAGTTACCCACTGGGAAGGATCAATCTCGACGTTCAGTTTGGCACCCGAGAGAATTACAGGATCGAAAGGTTGGAGTTCGAAGTCGTGGATTTCCCATCACAGTATCATGCTCTATTGGGGCGCCCAGCATACGCTAGGTTCATGGCAGTACCACATTACACATACCTGTTGTGGAGGATGCCTGGACCAAAGGGGCCAATCACGATTAAAGGAAGCTTTTCGCTTTCCGATAAATGTGATAAGGATTTTCATCGGCTTTCAGAAACCTTCGGGATGCAAGCAGAATATATGGAGTCACAACTCACGACAGATTACGACGTACTACCAGATGTGGGGAGGCCTAGCAAGGAGTCAACCTTCAACACAGCAAAGGATTCCAAGGAAGTACAGATCCACCCGACAGACCCGAAGAAAACGACGTCCATCGCAAATAACATGGACCTCGCATAGGAAAACGCGCTCGTCGAGTTCCTCCGTAAGCACTGGAAAATCTTCGCATGGTGTCCAGCTGACATGCCAGGAGTACCCAGGGAACTTGCTGAGCACCACCTACACTTGGATCCAATCGCGAAACCAATCAAACAACCTTTGCGGCGTTTTTCGGAACCAAACCGCAAGGCTATGCTGTCGGAAATTAACAGACTCAGAGAAGCAGGTTTTATCAAAGAAATACATACAGAGGCCACATGGGTAGCTAACCCAGTGTTGGTGCCGAAGAAAAACACGAAGGTCCTTCGCATGTGCGTCGACTTCACGTGTCTCAATAAACATTGTCCAAAGGATCACTTTCCCCTCCCAAGGATCGATCAAATCATCGACTCCACGGCAGGATGTGAACGTCTTTCCTTCCTGGATGCTTATTCTGGTTATAACCAGATCAGATTGAAAGAAGATGATGAGGTGAAAACAGCGTTCATCACCCCTTACGGCGTGTTCTGCTATCGAACAATGCCCTTCGGGTTGAAAAACGCGGGAGCAACGTATCAGCGGATGATGCAGAAGTGCCTAGCAGAGCAGATAGGGAAAAATGTACAAGTATACATCGACGATGTCGTCATAACATCCAAAAAAGGCGACACCCTAATTGAGGACCTGAAGGAAACTTTCGACAACCTCGACAAGTTCTTCCTCAAGCTGAACCCGACAAAGTGCTCTTTCGGCGTTCCTGCAGGGGAACTTCTCGGGTTCCTAGTATCAGCATGAGGGATTGAAGCAAACCCCGAGAAAATACAGGCCATCGTAACGATGAGGAAGCCAACGAAGTTGAAAGAAGTACAGCAGTTAACCGGGCGAGTCGCAGCTTTAAGCAGATTCGTCGCCAGGCTAGGAGAAAAGGCGTTACCATTTTACGCCTTGATTAAACAGGGAGACAAGTTCCAATGGAACGAAGAAGCGGACAGAGCTTTTGAGGACCTCAAGCGCAAAATCTCGACACCCCCAATCTTGGTGGCGCCAAAAGAGAAGGAGCCGCTGTTGCTGTATATTGCGGCCACACCCCAGGTGGTAAGCACGGTACTTGTCGTCGAAAGGGAGGAAGAAGGAAAACTCCATGGAGTACAGAGGCCAGTATACTTCGTCAGCGAAGTTCTATCGCCTTCAAAACAGAGGTACCCTCAGTACCAAAAGCTAGCATATGGAGTGTTCACAACCGCACGAAAATTGCGCCACTACTTTTCGGCACACCCGATCGTAGTGGTCAATGAAGCTCCCTTGTCAAATATACTAAACAATCCAGAAGCTACGGGTCGTGTCTCCCTTTGGGGAATAGAACTTTCCCCTCGGGACATCACGTATGAAAAAAGAAAAGCAATCAAGTCGCAGATTCTGCCAGACTTCATCGCAGAGTAGATGGAGTTTTAAAACATAGGACCACCAGATTTGTCGAGAACGTGGACCATGAACTTCGATGGATCCAAGAGATTAGAAGGAGCTGGCGCAGGGGTGATATTAGTATCACCAGAAGGCGACAAGTTGAAATACGTTCTGAGGATGACGTTCCCAAACGCGTCTAACAATGAGGCAGAATATCAAGCCCTCATACACGGGATGAAGATGGCGAAAGCTTGCGGCGCTACTCGACTAAAAATCTTTGGCGACTCGCAGTTGGTGGCTCAGCAAGTCATGAACCAATGTGACGCAGTCAATGATAGTATGATAGCATACAAGGAAGTCTACAACGAGCTCGAGAAGTTGTTCGATGGATGCGAAGTAAATCATATCAGCAGATTGAGCAATGACGAAGCCGACGTTCTCGCAAACATCGGGTCGCAATGCCTTGCACTGCCGCCAGGAGTATTTTGTGAAGAGATAGCAGAGAGATCTACGAAGTCGACAAAGCCAAAAAAGAAGGAGAAAAAACCCTCGGGGGCTACCAAGGAGGAGCAAGAGGAAGAAGAAGAAGATCAGGACCTGGTCATGATGATACAGATACCATGGATGCAGACGTACATCTCATACATCCTGAAGAAGGAAATACCCGACGATCCAGTTGAAGCAAGGCGAGTTATTAGACGATCAAAGGCTTTTACTGTGGTCAAAGGGGAGCTATACAAACGAAGTATTTCGGGAGTACTACAGAGGTGCGTCACACCCGAGGAAGGAAGGATGATCCTGAAGGACGTACACGAAGGAATTTGCGGTCACCACGCGAGTAGCCGAGCTATTGCTGCCAAAGTTTTTCGAGCTGGATTTTACTGGTTGACAGCAATAGAGGACGCAAAGGAGATAGTACGAACCTGTGATGCGTGCCAGAGGTTTGCCGCAAAACCTCACTCCCCAGCAGCAGAGCTAATGCCAATACCTCTGTCTTGGCCCTTTGCTCAATGGGGCCTCGACATGGTGGGCAAGCTACACAAGTCTTGGCCAGGAGGGAAGGAGTATATGTTGGTAGCTGTCGACAAATTTACAAAGTGGATAGAAGCGAAGCCGATAAACTCACCAGACGGGGCATCTGCAGTCAAATTCGTGAAAAGTCTCGTCTTCAGGTTTGGAGTGCCTCACAGCATCGTCACAGATAACGGCAGTAACTTCACATCCAATGAGTTCAAATATTATTGCGAAGAAGTGGGTATCAAGCTAAACTTTGCGTCGGTTGCACACCCGCAAACCAACGGTCAAGTCGAGAAAGCCAATGGAATAATCTGCAACGGCATCAAGAAACGCTTACTAGGTGACATAGGCATCCCAAATGGGCCTGCCGAAGATAGTACCCGGGGTTTACTGAAGGCCCACTACCCGAAGAATAAGAAGATTCGGGAGCCCAAGATATATCAAGGAAAGTCAAGAGTTGTAATAGGAAGTGTTATCTGTAATCTGGCGGGATGAGTTAGAAACCGTCCCGGATTCTGTAACTTGTATAGCACGAATCCCTCGGCTCCACCTCCTATATAAAGGGGGAGTCGAGGGACGAGGAAATAATCGAATCATTGTCTACAAACCCTAGTTTTCATAATCGTCGAGTACTTTTCGGTTGAAACCTTCGAGATCTACTTACCCTCTACTTCCAACTAAACCCTAGCCTACAATCCATAGGCATTGACAAGTTGATACCTTGTCAATTGGCGCCGTCTGTGGGAATTAGAGGCGTAAGGATCTGATCTCGATGGCACGTTCAAGATCTTCGACATCATCAACTGCAAGCAACACAATGGATCGAGGTAAACAGATCGCTGCTGGTCTTGTCGATTTTGTTCCTCACCCACCCTCCCGTTTGGATGCATATGCGTATCTGGCGGAGCCCATGGAGATGACGTTCGGAAGGTTTCACTTTCGCGTCGAGAAGGAAGGATCGTATCGTGTCGAGGTTCCGATTTCGTCGGGATCGTCGAAGGTCGATACCGATTTTTCAAGCTATGCGTCGTCAACCGAGTCAGGAGAAGAAGAAACTTCGGCGACACGCTACATCAGCACCAGAACAAGAGAGAAACTCACCAAGATCTTCAACGACATATCGTTTGAGTCATCTGCGGACTCATATATAAGCGATGGCTCAAGCGATGTCGACAGTTACGACTTCATCGACAAATCTATCACAGTGGGCAAGGTCTTCATCAATCTCAACGATGATGTCACCAAACCCAACGTAGATCTGAGTACAAAGTATCATCAGATTTACGCCATTGAAGATCAGAGGAGACATACGAGGCTTTCGACGATGCGGGAAATCCATACGTCGATCCCTCCAATCTGCGACAAGGCCTGGGCAACAAATACGTCGGGCCAGAGCCGCGGGATAGAGTTCAACTTTCACAAGCAGCGTGGGACAGAGCCGCGAGAGCTATGAACGGCACAGAACCAATGGCTACCACAGCCACACCAGAAGAATTGCAAGCATATCAATATAGGCTCGCACGAGCTGCGAGGGAATTGGAAAAACAGACAGCTGAGTTGAACAGGAGAAAGGAAGCAGCTTCTGCATCCAGCAGGAGAAGGGCAGATCTGAGTCGACAATCTAGAACTTCGGGTGATAGCCACAGGGAGGCTCGGAACAGAGGAAGATCAAGGTTACAACACATACCCGAAGCGGAAAGAGAGCACTTGGTTCAAAACCTCGACATGTCCTTTATGTCGATAGACACAAGAGGAAACATTATCCCTAAAACACCAGAAGCTGGGTATATGGCGACACAAGCTTTTATCCTCGCGTCTAAACCACCTCCAGGTGATCCAAGTGAAACACTATACAATATGGCGATAGCAGGAGTTGGAGCTATGGGGACAGCGTTCGTTACAACGCCTCCCGAAGGAACAGCAAGGCAAAATAGTCCACGACCTGCAGCAGCAACGGCGGCAGCCCCTGAAGAACCAAGTGGAGCAAGAGATACGGCAGCACAAGCAAGAGTCGACAGAGCACGACAAAGCAGAAGGGATCATCGGCAATCTCCGGAGCTTAACGACGAAGATATGTGCGGCTTGCCATGCTTCACAAGGAGAGTCCGGAAAACTCGAGTCCCTTCAGGATTCAAGCTACCCGACAATTTCAAAAAGTTCGACGGCCTTCAAGATCCAGAGGATTGGCTAGTCGACTATCTGGAGACAGTGAAGCTCACGGGAGGAACCAGGGCAATAGCCATGCAAAGCATTCAGGTGCATTTGAGTGGAGCCGCACGATCGTGGATAAAGAAACTCACTCCAGGATCTATCGACAGCTGGGAAAGTTTTGAGGACGTGTTCATCAAGAACTTCAGATCCACGTGCAAAAAACCCGCGTCGTTAGAGGAGTTGAGAGCATGTCGACAAAAGCCAGATGAGCCAATGAGAAAGTACATCCAAAGGTGGAATATCATCAAAAACTCGGCAGAAAATATATCTGACGAGAGAGCAATAGATGCGTTTGTCGCAGGAGTCGAGCGTGGAGATTTTGTCGAGGATTTGGGAAGGACCAATCCAAAGACGGTATCCGCGTTAATGGAGATAGCAAATAAATGGGCAGATGGAGAAGACGCTGTCCACAACAAACGGCACAGGTCGCCGAGGAGGACCGTGGTCGAAACTATCAACCGAGGCGAAGATTTCCTCGGCGGTACAGAACTACGACGCTCCAGGACAAATTTCGGCAGGTTTTCGGACAAATACAGGAGGAAGCAACAGAGATGATTACCAGAGAAGCAATGAACAGCGAGGTGATAACAGGGATGATTCACGCAGCAGGCAAAATAGCGGACCTAGGTTCCCAAGACCCTTCGTGTCCCCTGAAGAGATGATGAATGGACCGTGCCAGATGCACTTTTTCCTCGACAGCAACGGTAAAAGACAGTCAGGACACTTGCAGAAAGACTGTCGAAATTTTCAGGCAATGTTGCGGTACGCGAAACGCTAACGCGCGGGCAGCACGAGAGAAATCCTCGAGAACCTAGAAGCGAGATTCACTTGCCGCCTCCTCCCGCGATCACAGACGACAATCGGCATCGGCTCGGAATAGCGGCAGCACCTGCACCACCACCTTATGTTGATCCTAACTCCAATGGAGCGATGTCGATGATTCGAAGGGAAGGCCGTCCAATAGAGCTCGAGAAAGTAATCTCACGACGGTGTTTATGGCGAGAGAAAATGCCACCACCAACAGTTGAGTACCTTAATTGGTCGGGACAAGATATCGGCTTCACAATAG
Source organism: Lolium perenne (assembly GCF_019359855.2). Classification (NCBI taxonomy): domain Eukaryota; kingdom Viridiplantae; phylum Streptophyta; class Magnoliopsida; order Poales; family Poaceae; genus Lolium; species Lolium perenne. The sequence continues at coordinate 90,813,817 of NC_067247.2, forward strand.
CGGATCATCCGCAGCAAGTTCCTCGACCGGGCGATCAGCACTTATTCTGCGGCGATTATCGCGGGATTTGATGTCTCTCGAGTGTTCATAGACGGCGGCAGCAGCTTGAACCTTATGTATGCGAGATACATTGAGGAAGATGAACATATCCTTAGCAAACTTGAAACCAACAGACACAAGGTTCCACGGCATCACAGGAGAAACCAAGTTACCCATTGGGAAAGATCAATCTCGACGTTCGGTTTGGGACCCGAGAAAATTATAGAATCGAGAGGCTCGAATTTGAAGTCGTGGATTTTCCGTCGCGATACCACGCTCTGTTGGGACGACCAGCATATGCTAGATTTATGGCGGTGCCACACTATACATACCTGTTGTGGAGGATGCACAGGCCAAAGGGACCAATCACGGTCAAAGGAAGCTTTGCCTTAGCCGATAAATGCGACAAGGACTTTCACCGCCGTCGAAACTTTCGGGATGCAAGCTGAGTACTTGGCGTCAAAAAGCATGACTGATTACGACGTACTACCAGACGTTGGAAGGCCAAACAAAGAATCAACTTTCAGTACCGAGAAAAATTCGAAAGAAGTGCAGATTCACCCGACAGACCCGAAAAAGACGACATCTATCGCAAACGACATGGATATCGCATAGGAAAGCGCGCTCGTCGAGTTCCTCCGTGAGCACTGGAAAATCTTCGCATGGTGTCCAGCTGACATGCCAGGAGTACCCAGGGAACTTGCCGAGCACCACCTAAACTTGGATCCACTAGCGAGACCAATCAAACAACCTTTGCGGCGTTTTCGGAACCAAACCGCAAAGCCATGCCGTCGAAATCAATCGACTACAAGAAGCTGGTTTTATAAAAGAGATATTCCACGAAGCCACATGGGTAGCAAATCTGTCTTTGGTGCCGAAGAAAAACACTAAGGTCCTTCGCATGTGCGTCGACTTTACGTGTCTCAATAAACATTGTCCAAAGGATCACTTTCCCCTCCCGAGGATCGATCAAATTATCGACTCCACGGCTGGATGTGAACGTCTTTCCTTCCTGGATGCATATTCTGGTTATAACCAGATCAGATTGAAAGAAGAAGATGAAGTAAAGACCGCGTTTATTACACCTTACGGCGTGTTTTGCTACAGAACAATGCCCTTCGGTCTAAAAAATGCGGGAGCAACATATCAGAGAATGATGCAGAAGTGTTTGGCGACACAGATCGGAAAAAACGTACAAGTATACATCGACGATGTCGTCATAACGTCAAAAAAGGGGACAACAACGATCGAGGATCTCAAAGAAACTTTTGATAACCTCGACAAATTCTACTGAAGCTGAACCCGACGAAGTGTTCCTTTGGCGTCCCAGCGGGAGAACTTACGGGGTTTCTAGTCTCAGCAAGAGGGATTGAAGCAAATCCCGACAAAATACAAGCTATCATAACAATGAGGAAGCCAACAAAGTTGAAGGAGATACAACAGCTAACTGGGCGAGTCGCAGCTTTGAGCAGATTCGTCGCTAGGCTGGGTGAAAAAGCGTTACCATTTTACGCTTTGATAAAGCAAGGAGATAAATTCCAGTGGAACGAAGAAGCCGACAGAGCTTTCGAGGATTTGAAGCGCACAATCTCGACACCACCAATTTTGGTGGCGCCAAAAGAAAGGGAACCTCTCCTGCTGTATATCGCAGCCACGCCCCAAGTGGTGAGCACGGTGCTAGTTGTTGAAAGGGAAGAAGAAGGAAAACTCCACGGCGTGCAGAGGCCGGTATACTTCGTTAGCGAAGTTTTATCGCCCTCAAAACAAAGGTATCCTCAGTACCAAAAGATAGCATATGGAGTGTTCGCGACAGCACGAAAATTGCGCCACTATTTTACGGCACATCCGATCATAGTGGTCAATGAAGCTCCCTTGTCAAATATATTGAACAACCCAGAAGCTACGGGTCGTGTCTCCCTTTGGGGAATAGAACTTTCCCCTCGGGACATCACGTATGAAAAAAGAAAAGCAATCAAGTCGCAAATACTGCCGGACTTCATTGCAGAGTGGATGGAGTTGCAAAATACAGGACCTCCAGACTTGTCGAGAACCTGGACCATGAACTTTGACGGGTCCAAAAGACTAGAAGGAGCTGGCGCAGGAGTAGTACTCATATCACCTGAAGGCGATAAGTTAAAGTACATCCTTCGGATGACGTTCCCTAACGCATCTAACAATGAAGCGAGAATATGAGGCTCTCATACACGGGATGAAGATGGCGAAAGCCTGCGGTGCAACTCGACTAAAAATCTTTGGCGACTCACAGTTGGTGGCTCAGCAAGTTATGAACCAATGTGACGCAGTCAATGATAGCATGATGGCATACAAGGAGGTGTACAACGAGCTCGAGAAGTTGTTCGATGGATGCGAAGTAAATCATATTAGCAGATTGAGCAACGACGAAGCCGACGTTCTTGCAAACATCGGGTCGCAATGCCTTGCAGTCCCACCAGGTGTATTCTGGGAAGAGATAACGGAGAGGTCCACCAAATCAACAAAATCAAAAAAGAAGGAGAAGAAACCCTCGGGGGCTACCAAGGAAAAGCAAGAAGAAGAAGAAGAAGATCAGGACCTGGTCATGATGATACAGACACCGTGGATGCAGCCGTACATATCATACATCCTCAGGAAAGAAATACCCGACGATCCAGTTGAGGCAAGGCGAGTAATTCGACGCTCCAAAGCTTTCACGGTGGTCAAAGGAGAACTGTATAAGCGAAGTATTTCAGGCGTCTTGCAAAGGTGTGTTACACCCGAAGAAGGAAGAATAATTCTGAAGGACGTACACGAAGGAATATGTGGCCACCACGCGAGTAGTCGAGCTATTGCAGCCAAGGTCTTTCGGGCAGGATTCTACTGGTTGACAGCAATCGAGGACGCCAAGGACATAGTAAGAACTTGCGACGCGTGTCAAAGGTTTGCCGCAAAACCTCACTCTCCGGCAGTGAGCTAGCACCAATACCATTGTCATGGCCCTTTGCTCAATGGGGACTTGATATGGTAGGCAAGTTACACAAATCCTGGCCAGGAGGAAAGGAGTATATGCTAGTAGCTGTCGATAAATTTACAAAGTGGATAGAAGCGAAGCCGATAAATTCACCAGACGGAGCATCCGCAGTAAAATTCATAAAAGGCCTCGTCTTCAGATTTGGAGTGCCCCACAGCATCGTCACGGACAACGGCAGTAACTTCACATCCCACGAATTCAAAGATTATTGCGAAGAGGTGGGTATCAAGTTGCACTTTGCGTCAGTTGCACATCCTCAAACCAATGGGCAAGTCGAGAAAGCCAATGGTATAATCTGCAATGGCATCAAGAAACGCTTGTTAGGACCACTGGAAAAAGCTCGACATACCTGGCCAGAAGAACTACCAAGTGTGTTGTGGAGCATCCGAACAACACCAAACACGGCAACACAGAAACTCCGTTTTTCTTGGTTCATGGAGCAGAAGCAGTACTACCAATCGAGATAGAGCACAACTCTCCACGTGTCGTCGAATATGACGAAGAAGTGTCGAGAAAAGCACTAGAAGACGACGTGGACGCACTTGATGAAGCCCGAGACGAAGTATTGTCTCGGGTAACCAAATACCAACAGGACTTGAAGAATTACCACAGTCGACGTTTGCGGCCAAGATCTTTTCAGGTGGGAGACCTAGTTCTTCGGCTCACGCAAAAAAGTCATGAAAAACTCGAGTCACCATGGCTTGGCCCTTACATTGTCACGGAAGTAATCGGAGGAGGAGCATACAGGATAAAGGACAAGAAGACAGGGGTGGAGGAGCCAAACCCCTGGAACGTGGCGCAACTCGGGCGGTTCTACGCCTAGAGTCGAAATATAGTCCTTGTAAAACTTCAATATCCGAAACGCCCGCGAGTTTTCAGACGCACTCTTTTCCTTTTTCGGGGCACCGAGTGGGGCCGGAGAAGGTTTTTAATGAGGCGGGCTCGCGGTGCTGCAATATAATAAAGATAGTGTCAATATACCTTTCTCTTTATCGACATGTTCAAAGTCTTCGCTCCGACGAATTTCAATATAGTCCATCAAAAAAGAAAAAACCTTGCCTTGGTATTAAAATACCTCGTGAGTCAGTAAAAATACAAAATAGTACTCAATAAAGAAGCTCGGGGACTCATATTCGCCATAAATATATAAATGCCTTGGTTCAAAACCTCGCAAATATATAAATACAGTAAAGAGTCACCGAAACACTCGGGGGCTAGACGAACAGAGAAATATAATGATTGCTTTACAATATAGTCATGGATTACAAAGAAGAAGTATCTACAAGAGGAAAATAACTAGTCTTGATTCAATATGTCATCAAGAGTAACTCTGTTTTCTTCAGGAGCAGCACCAAGAAAATCGGCATAATGGCCATCGGCAAAAAAGTCGGCGTCCATCCGAAGAAGGTCCTCAATCATTTCTTCGGCTATAGGCGTAACCTTCGTGTTAATCCTGTCAACACCAACTCTTCGACATTGTACCTTTTGATGAACTTTTGCGACAACTTGGGTAAGGTCAAGATTTGAGTGGCAGATCTGGAGCATGATAAGAGCAAATCTGGCGCCAGCTACCAGTTGAGCTTTGATAAAATCATGGATACTGCGAGCATCCTTGAATCTTTCCATCAATTCAGGGAGAGTTTTTGGTTGGACGTTCCGAGGAAACATGGAGTTGTAAACCATGGACAAGGTCTTGGTACGAGAAGTCAAGGAAATCGCGAGTTTGAGAGGTGCGATCTTGGAATCGACAATTTGTCGGGTCCTCTGCGGGGTAGCCCAAAACAAAGAACCATGGTCCAGGGAAAGGTTAACAAGGAGGTTCGTCCTAGCATTTACCCTCTCTTCCTCGGCAGCAGCATCAGTAAAGGAACCTATCAAAACAACGAAGGGGAAACCTTTAAGAGACATAGCATGAGGATGAAAGATATCGGAGGATGAAGCAAGCATACCCGACATATCTGCACTGGCTTCATTCATTAATTCGAGCATGAAATTCTCTCGAGTGGTTGCCTTTTCAGCCTCGGAAGCAGCAATTTCCTTAGCAGCCACGGCCTCGCGAGCTTGCTGAAGAGCAACTTTTTCGGCTTCAGATGACTTACGAGATTGCTCCATCATCACAAGTGTTTGCTTCTTCGCATACTGAAGCTGCTGTCGAAGCTCATCCAGTTCTTGCGACAAGGTATCGTCGACGGGTGCGATCGTAAAAAAGTTCTCGCGCGACAAGAAGGCGAAACATCGGAAGGAGCGGAAGATGGAGTATAGTTATCAAATATCAACTGAAATTTAAACAAGACAACATCAAACAACAAGCAAAGATAGAGTTTTCATTAATCTCTTGGAATAATTACAAGGGCACTACAGTGGAGCTAAGGAAGTACGTGTCGCCAAATGACTACTTTGGCGACAAGAGCAAAAGAAACATAGAAAAATAAAGAGGCATGCAACTAGACCTCCGGCCTTGATGAGCTAGGAGTCGACGCTGGTTTGATCCCGAGATAGGCCAAGATCTTCTTCGTGTTGGGCTTGGCTGCCTTAATCAACGACCTCCATCTTGATTGCTCTATCTGCTCGGTGTCGCCAACTTTCATCCAGTCAATAGTCTGTCGACTGTCAGCAACCAACGCGACAGTGTTCTCAACGGCAACCTTCATATTTTCTTGGCGCATCTTCAGTGCAAGGTCTTCCGGTGTATTGAACATCTTGGCAAGGTTGAGGAAAGTCGCAGGCTCCTCTTTCTTCGGGAAGAAGTAGGGGAACAATGCCGACAACACTGCGCTAGCATTCGACACACCTTCACGAATCTCGGATCCATGAAGCTCCAGATAGGAAAGTGCGTCAAGGACGGGGGTCATTGACAGGATTCGTCGAGATCAAAATCCTGGTTTGTTTGGGCTGTCAAGGAAACAAAGCATTAGTGAAAAGACAAGAAACAACGATTCTCATAAAAATAGAAGGGATCAGCAAAATTACGAAAGTGCGGCGACTACGAGTTTTCAGGCGCTTGAGGATTCCTTCTTCACGAGAAGCTTGCGCAGCTTTGTGCTCATCCAAGGCAGCTGTAGCATCCTCAAGTTTTTTCTGCAGTTGCTCGACACCAGCAGCTTTCGCCTTGGCTTCATCAGCTTCGGCCTTGGCTTTGCTAGCAGCGAGTTCGGCCTTCTTGCGAGCCGCCTCACTTTGTTCAAGTTTTCGAGCAAGTGCGTTGGCGCGTTCGTTGGCCTCTGCAAGTTTCTCTGTCGAGATATGGAAAAGAGAGAGAAGAAAGATCAAAATCGCGAAAAGCAACAGGAGTAAAAAATCAAGGAAAAACAGCAAGTATAAAAGTCGTTACCTTCGACTCTATTAGCATATTCACGGTATCCAATAAATTGGGAACCGATGCGGAGAAGATCTTTGATCATAGGCTGTTCAAGGTGAACACAGCAAGAGAAACATCGGCATGAAAAAGAGAAAAGGTGTGAAAAAACAAAATAAGGAAAATATAGATGTCGACAAGCTTACATCATCTAAGAGCAGAGTCGACGAACTGCCCAACTGAGGGGCAGGTTCAACAATCTTTTCAACCCTTGTCCTTTTTGGTGAAGGAGCAAGGGGGCTTGATGGTGGAGTAGTAGTGACGACGTTTTGTTGAGCAGGCGAGGTTTCTTCTCCTTCAACTAGCGTGTCTGAAGCAAGTACAGTACGTGACGTGCTTGTCCGAGGAGCCACGTCATTATTTGGTACTTCTTCCTCGTCATCACTGTTTATAAAAAAATCGGCAGCATAAAAAGCAAGACAAGATAAATATTTCGAGTAAAAAAAAAAAAAAAAAAAAAAGGGGGAGAAATAAAGACGACTTACGAGCTGACGAGGGATTCAACATAAGGATCGTAAGATGCCTTCGGATGAGAAGGAACAACTTCTTCAGCCTTAGAAGTGCCAGAATCCTCGGCATCAGTCCTTTTCCTTTTGTTCCTTGGAGAAACGAGCAGGAGGAAGGGATTGCGTCGACTCACCGGCTTCGAGACTCAACTTCTTTTTCGTGAGAAGCCGCAGATTTGTGAGAACCCGCGACTTCACTTTCAGGAATAGAAGAACCTTGAGTATCTTCGGCAACGATGGCCTGTTCTTCGACTTCTCCATCCTCAGGAAGAGGAGGAAGGGAAGACATAGTAGGATGGTTCTGCAAGAAAATAGCGACAAAAGAAAATTAGCGAGATACCAATACAATGAGATGCAAGGAAAAGTTTAGAACAAGACAAAAACTCGAGAAGACAAAATACCTCGGGAAGAGGATTGGAAGCCTTTGTATGGTTCTACTCGACAAGAGGAGGGAATAGGATCCTTCTTGGCTAGTCGAGAAACTCTTCGAACCAATTTCTCCAAGTCCTTTACGTAAAGATCGTTGGAGATTCTGTTGGCGTCGTTTTTGCCGAGTACGTCCAAAGGGGATTTTTGCGAGCACGAAGAGGCTGCACTCTAATCCTAAGGAAGTAGGCAGTGATTTGAACACCGAGACAGCTCTTTGCCTCGAGTGTTTTGAAGCTGATGAATACGAGACATGAGTGCCTCTGTCGCCTTTTTCTCTTCCTCAGAAGCTTCGGCATCCCAGGAGCGGCGGCGCTGAATTCTGGCACTTCCGTCGAAAGGAACTATGTTGTGTTCAACGGAGTTGGCGCTTTCTTCGTGAATGTAGAGCCACTTTTTGCGCCATCCTTGGACAGAATCAGGAAATTTGACGTCGAAATAATCGACATCAGTACGAACACAGATAACAACGCCACCTATGTTATAAGTGACGTTGTGGGAGCCATTGCGGCGGAGGCAGAAAATGCGTTTCCACAGAGCCCAATTGTGGGGGATTCCGAGGAAGCATTCGCAAAGTGTGATGAAAATAGAAATGTGAAGGATGGAATTGGGGGTCAACTGGTGCAGTTGAATCCCATAAACGAAAAGAAGGCCGCGGAGGAAATCGTGAATTGGGGTCGAAAGACCACGGATAAGGTGATCAACAAAACTAACCCGGTACTCCATTGGAGGCTTGGGGTAGCTTTCTTCGCTGGGAAAGCAGATGGCGTCCTCCTTCTTCATGAGGCCAAGCCTCTTCAGCATGTTGATGTCTTGGTTGGAGATTTTGGATCTCTCCCACTCAAGATCCTCGGCGGCCATCTTGGATTCCGGGGTACTGTGGCGAGTGAGTCGCGTGCGCGGTGGCATCAACGGCAATGGGCAGAGCAATGCTCGTGAGTGCGGATGATCAGAGAGAGTTGGGCGCAGGGGAAGCTTTTGCGAAGAGGAACAAGATGAGCGGCGCAAGCGAGGGGATGAACGGAGGTTGAAGAAAGGTTTATATAAGAATCGGGTGAAGCAGTGCGCCGTTGGATGAAGAAATCGTGTGGTGAAAAAAGATCTTCTAGATACAAGGGTAAAAAGGTATTTTTACTGAGATAGGCGTTACTGTACGTGCGCCAGAAAAAGCGGAGAACGTGTGTCCCCCACTTGCACGACGTGTCAACATGGTGGAAACAATGGACCCACAAGGCAGAAAAATCAAGACTATAAACAGAGATGAAGCAATTTTGTTTAAGGGAAGCATGTCGACAAGAAAAATAAAAGAAGATTGGCGACAGGAGGAATTATTAAATACTTCGGGAGCCTTTGATCAAATACAAGTTTTTGCCCAAACGCTCGGGGGCTACTTCGATAAAAAGTAAAATTTCGAGTATGGCAATATAGAAATTGCGGGAGCCTACAACCAAGCACAAGTCCTTGGCTGTAGCCTCGGGGGCTACTCCCATCGGGAGCGCTGTTCGCGCACCCGAGAGATAAAAAAAGAAGAGAGAGATCATATTGGGAAATAATGACAATATAGCGACAAGGTGGACTAAAATGTCGAGCCTACAACCAAGCACAAGTTCTTGGTTGTAGCCTCGGGGGCTACTCCCATCGGGAACGCTGTTCGCGTGCCCGATGAAATTAACAAAGGAAAAGATAGAAAGGCAAGAGAGTATATTTCGAGTTATAATTAACTCTACATATACTCCCATCGGGAGAGCAATATAAGTCATATTTGACTCGATAAAATGTGCCATTCCAACAGCCGAAAAGCACTCGACAATATATTCTCAGAACGCCGAAGTTGCGATCAATTTCTGAATGCCGCAAATTTGCGAAGGTAAGACCCAGATCCGTTTCGCTGGGCGTGGCATCGCCAAAGACTGCGCTCTGCTACCTTTATCCGTATCAACAGATACGAAGAAAATCCTAACGGACGCGTTAGGTACCCGATAAATTTGGTGGGACTCGACAGAATGGTAAGACCTTAAGCGGCACCTGTCGAAGTTTACACCAGTATCCGAGATCATGTCCAGGGACGTGATCTTGAAGTAGGTTTTGCGGATTGCCACTAGAACAGTTAACTAGTACACGATCCGTCGATGAACTAGCCCCAACTACCATTATCCCTGTACAATATAGAATTTTATGTGAAGAAATATAAAAAAGTTGAAGCTTTCGAATAAAAATAAACGGTGGAGATTTTCCCCGATTCTACGATTCAAGCAAAATCTCGGGAGACTACGACATAGGCATCCCAAATGGGCCTGCCGAAGATAGTACCCGGGGTTTACTGAAGGCCCACTACCCGAAGAATAAGAAGATTCGGGAGCCCAAGATATATCAAGGAAAGTCAAGAGTTGTAATAGGAAGTGTTATCTGTAATCTGGCGGGATGAGTTAGAAACCGTCCCGGATTCTGTAACTTGTATAGCACGAATCCCTCGGCTCCACCTCCTATATAAAGGGGGAGTCGAGGGACGAGGAAATAATCGAATCATTGTCTACAAACCCTAGTTTTCATAATCGTCGAGTACTTTTCGGTTGAAACCTTCGAGATCTACTTACCCTCTACTTCCAACTAAACCCTAGCCTACAATCCATAGGCATTGACAAGTTGATACCTTGTCACTAGGGCCGCTGGAGCAAGCTCGATACACCTGGCCAGAGGAGCTGCCCAGTGTATTATGGAGCATACGAACAACACCAAACACAGCGACACAAGAAACCCCGTTCTTCTTGGTCCATGGAGCGGAAGCAGTGTTACCAATTGAGGTAGAGCACGACTCTCCACGAGTCGTAGAATATGATGAGGAGGTGTCGAGAAAAGCGCTAGAAGATGACGTCGATGCACTCGACGAGGCTAGAGATGAAGTACTCTCTCGAGTAACCAAATATCAGCAGGACCTGAGGAATTATCATAGTCGACGCTTACGACCAAGATCCTTTCAGGTGGGAGATCTAGTCCTTCGGCTCACACAGAAAAGCCATGAAAAGCTCGAGTCACCATGGCTTGGGCCTTACATCGTCACAGAAGTAATCGGAGGAGGAGCATACAGGATAAAGGACAAGAAGACAGGGGTAGAGGAGCCAAATCCCTGGAACGTGGCGCAACTCAGGCGGTTCTACGCCTAGAGTTGAAATATAGTCCTTGTAAAACTTCAATGTACTGAAACGCCCGCGAGTTTTCAGACGCACTCATTTCCTTTTTCGGGGCACCGAGTGGGGCCGGGAAAGGTTTTTAATGAGGCGGGCTCGCGGTGCTGCAATATAGTAAAGATAGTTGAGATATACATTTCTTCTGCAGGCTCGGGGGCTTAGGCCTCAGACTTGCAAAAACATATTCCCGACAATATCTCGCCTTGGTATAAAATACCTCGCGAAACAAACAGAAATACAAAAAAGCAATTATGCGAGACACGGGGGCTCGTACCCGCAAATAAAGTACAGCCAACATGGTCTAGCCGCCTTGGTATTAAATACCTCGCGAGTCAATAAAAATTATCGACAAAAAAGCTCGGGGGCTGATACTCGCCAAAACTACACATTGAATAAATGCCTTGGTTAAAAACCTCGCAATACACAAGTACAAAAAATAGGCACCGACACGCTCGGGGGCTGGACAAATATAGAAACAGGATGATCGCTTTACAATACAATCACAATCGTGGTTTACAAAGAAAAGTTGTCTACTAAAGGAGAAAAATTAGTCATGATTCAGTATGTTATCAATAGTAATCCTGCCTTCTTCGGGAGCAGCGCCAAGAAAGTCAGCATAATGACCGTCTGCAAAAAAGTCGGCGTCCATCCGAAGGAGATCCTCAATCATTTCTTCGGCTACAGGCGAAACCTTCGTATTAATTCTGTCGACGCCAACTCTTCGACGCCTTACCCTCTCATGAACTTTTGCAACAACTTGGGTCAGGTCAAGCTTTGAGTGGCATATCTGAAGCATGATAAAGGCAAACCTGGCGCCAGCAACTAGTTGAGCTTTGACAAAACCATGGATCTTGTGGGGATCCTTAAATCTCTCCATTAGCTCAGGAAGAGTTTGTGGCTGAACGTTCCGAGGAAACATGGAGTTATAAACCATCGACAAGGTCCCGGTACAGAAGTCAAGGAAGTCGCGAGTTTGAGAGGTGCGATCCTGAAATCTGACAATCTGTCGGGTCTTCTCTGGGGTAGCCCAGAATAGAGAACCATGGTCAAGGGCAAGGTTAACAAGGAAGTTTGTCCTAGTATTTACCCTCTCTTCTTCGGCCGCAGCATCAATAAAGGAACCTATTAAGCAACGATGCAGAAATTTTTAAGAGACGCAGCAAAAGGATGGCAAGTGTCGAAGTTTCACACAAAAGATACGACAAGCATACCAGACATATCCGCACTGGCTTCATTCATTAACTCGAGCATAAAATTTTCTCGAGTAGTGGCCTTTTCAGCCTCAGAACGAGCGATTTCCTTAGCAGCCAGGGCCTCTTGAGCTTGTTGAAGTGCAATTTTTTCGGCTTCTGATGCCTTGCGAGACTGTTCCATTATCACAAGCGTTTGTCTCTTCGCATACTGAAGTTGCTGCCGAAGTTCATCCAATTCTTGCGGCAAGGAATCTTCGGCAGATTCAATGTTAGTAGGATTTTTTCTTGAGCAAGGAGAAGGCAAAACATCGGGAGGAGCAGAAGACGGAGTATAGTTATCAAATATCAACTGAAATTAAAAGAAGGCGAGATCAATCATCAAGCAAGATATAAGTTCATTGATCTTTCGGAGTAATTACAAAATAGTACAGAGCTGGTGGGATAAGTGTCGCCAATAACTACTTTGGCGACACCATCAAAAAGAAGAAAGAAAAATAAAAATAAAAAAAAGAAGGGGGGAGGAAAGAAAAGCGTCTACTTGACCTCCGGCTTAGATGAGCTTGGAGCTGGAGTAGGTTTGAAGCCAAGAAAGGCAAGGATCTTCTTTGAGTTAGGCTTGGCAGCCTTAATCAAAGAAACCCATGTTTTTGTTTCCATCTTCGGCACATCTCCAACCTTGGCCCAGTCGACGTTTTGCTGGCTAATAGCAACCAAAGCAATAGTACCTTCGACGCCAACCTTCAATCCTTCTTGGCGAAGATTGTGCCCAAGATCCTCTGCAGCATTGAAGCACTTGGCCAGCTCGCCGAATGTCTTTGGCTCTTCTTTCTTCGGGAAGAAAAATGGAAATAGCTTCGCCAGCGCAGAGTCAGACTCTTCCATGCCTTGGCGTGCTTCATCTACATGAATCTCGAGAAGGGAGAGCGTGTCAAGAAGAGCGTCGTTTTTGGGATTTTCAAGCTCATAAGGTTGACGCGTCTTCCCTATGGACGACAAATTTAGATCATCAAAAAAGAGAAAGCATGACAGCAATTGAACAAAGAGGGGTCGAAGTACTTACTAACGAAACGGCGGCATTGCGTCGATAAGCGAGTAATAATCTCATTTTCGCGCGCAGTCTGCTGAGTGATATGGTCACTTAGAGAAGTTTCCGCGTTGTGAAGCCTTTTTCGAAGTTCTTCAACAACAGCGGCGTTGGACTCAGCTTCCTTGCGAGCCTTTTCACTCTGCTCCAATTTTAGAGCAAGAGCATCAGCACGTTTGTTGGCTTCTGCAAGGTTAGCTGAAAAATAATCAAACATCAAACAAATTGTCGCGTTAGTAGAGATAGTACAGAAGGGGCAGTCAAGAGGAAAAAACAAGAGGGGCAGCATTAGTACCTTTCAGCGAGTCCGAAAGATCACGGTATCCGACGAATTGGGTACCAAGTCGAAAGAACTCTTTCATTAAAGGCTGAAGAGAGAACCAGACAAAGGAAAATCAGACAGTGTAAAACAAAAAGGGGGATGAAAGATACAAGTCAAAATACAGATGTGAAGAAGAACAGGGAAGAGACTTACGTCATTTAATGAAGAAGTCGTGAAACCACCACTTAGTTGGGTGGGTTCTTCGACTGGTTCAACCCTTGATATTTTTGGTGAAGGGGCTCGGGGGCTTGCAGCTGGAGTGGTAAGTCCGACACCCCTTTGAGGCGTCGAAGTTTCATCTCCATCTGGCTGCGCTTCCGAAACAACCAAAGTGCGAGACGTGCTCGTTCGAGCAGTCACATCAATGGCGGGATCATCCCCTTCTTCATCACTGCAACAAGCAAGTTATAGCATAAAGAGACAGTATAGTAAAATCTCGAGAGTAAATAGAGAAAGGAAACTCACGAGCTGACAAGAGCAGCGTCATAAGGATTTAAAGTTAACCCCTCTTCAGTAGGAGCAACTTCTTCGGTAGCCTTGGAGGTACCAGTATCGACGGCTTCAGACCTTTTCCTTTTGTTCCCTGGGGAAACAGCAGGAGGAAGTGATTGCGTCGACTCGCTGGCGTCAGACTCGACTTCTTTTTCAGAAGAAGCCGCAGATTTGTGAGATCCTGCGACTTCACTCTCAGGGAGAGAAGAACCCTGGTTGTCTTCAGCGACAACAGCTTGTTCTTCGACCTCTCCATCCTCGGGAAGAGGAGGAAGAGAAGCCAAAGTGGGATGGTTCTGCAGAAAAATAGCGATAACGATTATAGAGATATCAGTAAAATTTGACAAGTCGAAAAAAGGAGGAAAAGTTCGGAATAGGGCGAAAAAAGCAGGAATACCTGAGGGAGAGGATTGGCGGCACTGTATGGTTCCACGCGACAAGAGGAGGGAATAGGATCCTTCTTGCTTAGCGAGGAAATTCTTCGAATAAGCTTCTCCAAGTCCTACACAGAAAGATCCTTGGAGAGCCTATTGGCGTCATTTGCACCAGCATACGTCCAAAGGGGATTTTTGCGAGCCTGAAGAGGCTGCACTCTAATCCTAAGGAAGTAGGCGGTGATTTGGACACCAGACAGCTCCTTGCCTCGAGTATTTTGAAGATGATGAATACGGGACATAAGGGCTTCTGTCGCCGTTTTCTCTTCTTCGGAAGCTTCAGCATCCCAGGAACGGCGGCGCAGAATTTTGGCACTTCCGTCAAAAGGGACTATGTTGTGTTCAACAGAGTTGGCACTTTCTTCGTGTATGTAGAGCCACCTTTTGCGCCATCCTTGGACAGAGTCGGGGAATTTGACGTCGAAATAATCAACGTCAGTGCGGACACATATAACAACGCCGCCTATGTTGTAGGTGGTGTTGTGGGAGCCATTGCGGCGGAGGCAGAAAATGCGCTTCCACAGAGACCAGTTAGGAGGGACTCCGAGGAAGCACTCGCAAAGAGTGATGAAAATGGCGACATGGAGGATGGAATTAGGGGTCAGCTGGTGCAGCTGAATCCTGTAAACAAAAAGAAGGCCGCGGAGGAAATCGTGAATTGGGGCAGAAAGGCCGCGGATGAGGTGATCAACGAAACTAACCCGGTACTCCATTGGAGGGTCTGGGTAGCTTTCTTCGCTGGGAAAGCGGATGGCGCCTTCCTTCTTCATCAGGCCTAGCCTCTTCAGCATGTTGACGTCCTGGTTGGAGATCTTCGATCTCTCCCACTCAACGCCTTCAGCGGCCATCTTGGACTCTGGAGTACTGTGGCGAGTGAGGCGGCCGCGTGGTGGCATCAACAGCACCGGAGGAGTTAAATTCGTGCGTAGGTGAAGCTCAGAGGGAATTGGGCGCAAAGAGAAGTTTTTTGCAAAGGGGAGTAGAGGTGCGGCGCAAGCGAAGGTGCGAGCGGAGGTTGAAGAAAGGTTTATATAGGAATTCGGCGAAACAGCGCACCGTTGGATGAAGAAATCGTGTGGTGAAAAAAGATTCTGTAGAAGAAGGGTAACAAAGTATTTTTACTGGGATGGAACGGAACAGGCGCTACAGTACGTGCGTCAGGAAAAGCGGAGGACGTGTGTCCCCCACTTGCACGACGTGTCAACGTGGTGGAGATATTGGACCCACAAGGCAGAAAAATTGCGACTATTAACAGCAATGATATAACTTCGCTTAAGGGAGAAAATTTCGACATGAAAAGTAAAAGAAGATTGGCGACAGGAGAAGTTATTGAATACTTCGGGAGCCTTTGATCAAATACAAGTTTTTGCCCAAATGCTCGGGGGCTACTTTGAAAGAAATAAAATTCGAGGGTGACAATATAGAAATTGCGGGAGCCTATGATCAAACGCAAGCTTTTGTTCATAGCCTCGGGGGCTACTCCCATCGGGAGCGCTGTTCGCGCACCCGAGAGATAAAAAGAAGAGAATATCGAGAAAGAATGACAAAATAGCGACAAGGTGCACTAGAATGTTGAGCCTACAACCAAGCACAAGTCCTTGGCTGTAGCCTCGGGGGCTACTCCCATCGGGAACGCTGTTCGCGTGCCCGATGAAAATTATCAAAAAGAAAAGAGAGAAAGGAAGAAAGCAAAAAAAAGAAAGAAGGAGCATATTTCGAGTTATAAAGATAACTCTACATATACTCCCATCGGGAGAGCAATATAAGTCAGAAATTGACTCGATGAAATGTGCTATTCCAACAGCCGAATAAGCACTCGACAATATATTCTCAGAACGCCAAAAGTTGCGATTAAATTCTGAATGCCGCAAAACACTGCGAAGGTAAGACCCCAGATCCGTTCTGTGCGGCGTGGCATCGCCAAAGACTGCGCTCTGCTACTTTTTTCCACATCAACAGATGTGAAGAAATATCCCAGCGGACGCGCTGTGGACTCGATAAAATTGACTAGGACTCGACAGAATGGTAAGACCTTAAGCGGCACCTGTCGAAGTTTACACCAGTATCACCGAGATCATGTCCAGGGACGTGATCTTGAAGTAGGTTTTTGCGGATTGCCACTAGAGCAGTTAACTAGTACCTGATCCGTCAGATGAACTAGCCCCAACTACCATTATCCCTGTACAATATAGAAATTCATGTGAAGAAATATAGACAAGTTAAAGTTGTCGAGTAAAAATAAACGGGGGAGATTTTCCCTGACTCCATGACTCAAGCAAAATCTCGGGGGCTACTGACATAGGCATCCCCAATGGGCCTGCCGGAGATAGTACCCGGGGTTTACTGAAGGCCCACTACCCGAAGAATAAGAAGACTCGGAAGCCCAAAGATGTTATTAAGGAAAGCTAGAGTTGTAATAGGAAGTGTTGTATGTAATCTTGCGGGATGAGTTAGAAACCTCCCCGGATTCTGTAATTTGTACAATACGAATCACTCGGCTCCGCCTCATATATAAGGGGGAGTCGAGGGACGAGAGAGATCATCGAATCATTGTTGAGCAAACCCTAGTTCTATTTCGTCGAGTATTATTCGGCTGATAACCTTCGAGATCTACTTGCCCTCTACATTACTAGAAACCCTAGTCTACTACTTGTAGGCATTGACAAGTTAATCCCTTGTCACAAGATCAGACAATGATAGCACAATGGGGAGAAGACGACCATCTAGCTACTGCTATGGACCCATAGTCCAGGGGTGAACTACTCACACATCAATCCAGAGGCGACCATGGCGGTGTAGAGTCCTCCGGGAGATGATTCCCCTCTCCGGCAGGGTGCCGGAGGCGATCTCCTGAATCCCCCGAGATGGGATTGGCGGTGGCGGCGTCTCTGGAAGGTTTTCCGTATCGTGGCTCTCGGTACTGGAACTATCTTCGACGAAGGCTTAAGTAGGCGAAGAGGTAGGTCAAGGGGCGTCACGAGGGGCCCACACCACAGGCCGGCGTGGCCAGGGCCTGGGCCGCGCCGCCCTGGTGTGTGGCCACCCCGTGGCCCCACTTCGTCTCTCCCCCGGTCTTTTGGAAGCTTCGTGGAAAAATAGGACCCTGGGCGTTGATTTCGTCCAATTCCGAGAATATTTCCTTACTAGGATTTCTGAAACCAAAAACAGCAGAAAACAGCAACTGGCTCTTCGGCATCTCGTTAATAGGTTAGTGCCAGAAAATGCATAATAATGACATATAATGTGTATAAAACATGTGAGTATCATCATAAAAGTAGCATGGAACATAAGAAATTATAGATACGTTTGAGACGTATCATGGCTCTCCTTAGGAGAAGCTTGATACCTTGCACACACACCAACACTCAACACTATGTCCGGTCTAGATGCACTAAGGTAAAGCAAGGATCCAATCATGGAGCGATATACCTTTTGATCCACCTCTTTACCATTGGGATCAAGTGCAAGATGACATTTGGTAACCATAGGAGTGGCTACACCCTTCAACTCGGTCATCTTGAACCTCTTGAGCATGTCTTGGAGATATTTTGCTTGATTGATGAAGGTTCCTTCCCTCAATTGCTTGATCTCAAAACCAAGAAAAGAATTTCATCTCTCCCATCATAGACATCTCAAACCTATCGGTCATAAGCTTTGAGAATTCATCATTGAAAGCTTTGTTAGTAGAGCCAAAGATAATATCATCAACATATAATTGGCAAACGAAAAGCTCCCCATTGACCCTCTTAGTAAAAAGAGTGGGATCGATTAGCCCAACATCAAACCCACGGTCTACCAACAATTCCTTAAGGTGCTCGTACCAAGCTCTAGGAGCTTGTTTGAGACCATAAAGTGCTTTATCAAGCTTGTAGACATGGTTAGGAGAGTTGAGATCCTCGAACCCTGGGGGTTGCTTAACATAAACCTCTTCATGCAAAGGACCATTAAGAAAAGCACTTTTCACATCCATTTGTTGTAACTTAAAGTTATGATGCGATGCATAAGCAAGAAGGATACAGATGGACTCAAGACGAGCAACGGGAGCATAAGTCTCTCCAAAGTAAACTCCTTCAACTTGAGAGAAACCTTGAGCCACCAATCTTGCTTGTTCCTCACAACATTTCCAAACTCATCTTGTTTGTTCTTGAAAATCCATTTAGTGCCTATAACATTGCGGCACCCCTTTGGCTTCTCTACTAAGGTCCACACTTTGTTGCGCTTGAAGTTGTTGAGTTCCTCGTGCATAGCTTCCAACCAATCCGAATCTTCAAGGGCTTCAAATACTTTCTTGGGTTCCACTAAGGAGATATATGCATGATGGTTGCTAAAGTTAGCCAATTGCCTTCTTGTGGAAACCTTCGCCCTTATATCACCAAGAACCTTGTCATGTGTGTGTTCCCGAATTTCAAGGTTCCTTTCTCTTCTAGCTAGACGACGGGCCTCGATCTCCTCCTTGGTCCTTCTTGGCCTTGGAGGTATCACTTGATCAACTTGATCATTTGGGGCCCCGTCTTGACCTTCAACATGAGCTTCCTCAATATCTTGAGAGCGCTCAACTTCATGTGCTTGATCTTGGACATTTTGAGGTGAATGACACAAATTGAATGAATCCTCACTGGAGTCATCATGAACGCTTGGTTGATCTTGTCCTTGATCTTGCACAGGAGAGGGAGGGTCTTGTTCTTGTTCTTGGGTTGGTGCATCATTTGCTTCACAAGATGGGGTTTGTTGGTGTTGAGAAGATGAGGGCTCCACCGAGGTAGAGCATAGTTCTTCCCGAGACGCCACACCGTGTCCCTCAATGGGGCGGAAAAATCCCACACCCATTCTTACTATGGCATCTTGAGGTATTTCATCACCTGCACAAACATCAACTTGCCCCACTTGGGAGCCATCATTTTCTTCGAACGTCACACTACAAGATTCGATGATAATCCCAGAGGATACATCAAAGACTCTATAAGTGTGAAATTCGGCACCGTAACCAACAAATATACCCTCCAAAGCTTTAGGAGCAAATTTAGATAAATGAACTCCTTTGATTTTGTAGAAACACTTACACCCGAACACTTTGAAGTATGAGATGTTAGGCTTGTTCCCGGTGAGTATTTCATATCGAGTCTTGTTCAAGCCCTTGCGGAGATAGAGCCGATTTGAAGAGTGGCAAGCGGTGGAGATGGCTTCGGCCCAAAAGTTATAGCGGGATTTATACTCCGCCATCATAGATCTTGCCATATCCATAAGAGTCCGGTTCTTCCACTCCGCAACACCATTTTGTTGAGGGGTGTAAGCAGCGGAATATTGATGTCGAATCCCCTCATCACTAAGAAAATCATTGAGTGTATAGTTCTTGAACTCGGAGCCGTTGTCACTTCTTATTGCCATAATGAGGAGGTTGTGTTGACGTTGCACCTCGGTAGCAAAGTCAATTAATATTTGTTGAGTCTCATCTTTCGTCTTGAGAAAGTAGACCCAAGTGTATCTAGAGTAGTCATCAACAATCACCAAGCAATGTTTCTTCGCACCAAGACTTGCATGAGTGACGGGACCAAAGAGATCCACATGAAGGAGCTCCAAGATCCTCTTGGAAGAGATGATAGTCTTGCTTGGATGCGGAGAGTCATGCATTTTGCCTTCAACACAAGCCCTACAAACACGATCTTTGGAAAAATACACATTTTCCATTAGTCCCATGATGTCTACTCACGCTTCTATTCCTGTAGACTGTGTTGGGCCTCCAAGAGCAGAGGTTTGTAGAACAGCAGCAAGTTTCCCTTAAGTGGATCACCCAAGGTTTATCGAACTCAGGGAGGAAGAGGTCAAAGATATCCCTCTCAAGCAACCCTGCAACCACAATACAAGAAGTCTCTTGTGTCCCCAACACACCCAATACACTTGTCAGATGTATAGGTGCACTAGTTCGGCGAAGAGATAGTGAAATACAGGTGGTATGAATGTATATGAGCAGTAGTAACGGCGCCAGAAAAGTGCTTGTTGGCGTGTAGTAAGTAAACATGCAGCAGAATAGTAAATAAACGGAGATTGCAGTATTTGGAAACAAGGCCTAGGGATCATACTTTCACTAGTGGACACTCTCAACATTGATCACATAATAAAACCACTCTACACTCTCTTGTTGGATGATGAACACCAATAATTGTGTAGGGTTACACGAACCCTCAATGCCGGAGTTGACAAGCTCCACAATATTCGATATTCATGTTTAAATAACCTTAGAGTGCATGATAGATCAACACAACTACACCAAGTACTAACATAGCATGCACACTGTCACCATCACACTATGAAGGAGGCATAGATCACATCAATACTATCATAGCAATAGTTAACTTCATAATCTACAAGAGATCACAATCATAACCTACGCCAAGTACTACACGATGCACACACTGTCACCATTACACCGTGCAGGAGGAATAGAGTACTTTAATAACATCAATAGAGTAGCACATAGATAAATAGTGATACAAAACACATTGCAATCATAAAGGGATATAAATAAGCACTTCACTATGCTATTCATAACAGTGAATAAGTATTCTGTGAAATATAGCCTAAGAGACCCACACGGTGCACACACTGTCACCTTTACACACGTGGGACAAGGAGTCTCCGGAGATCACATAAGTAAAATCCACTTGACTAGCATAATGACATCTAGATTACAAGCATCATCATATGAATCTCAATCATGTAAGGCAGCTCATGAGATTATTGTATTGAAGTACATAGGAGAGAGATTAACCACATAGCTACCGGTACAGCCCTTAGCCTCGATGGAGAACTACTCCCTCCTCATGGGAGACAGCAGCGTTGATGGAGATGGCGGTGGTGTTGATGGAGATGCCTTCCGGGGGCACTTCCCCGTCCCGGCGGTGTGCCGGAACAGAGACTCCTGTCCCCCAGATCTTGGCTTCGCGATGGCGGCGGCTCTGGAAGGTTTCTCGTACCGTGGCTTTTCCGTATCGAAGTTTTAGGTCAGGGACCTTTAAATAGGCGAAGAGGCGGAGTCGGAAGGTCGACGAGGCGACGACACAGTAGGGGGGCGCGGCCCACCCCCTGGCCGCGCCAGGGTGGCGTGTGGGGCCCCCAGGGCCCTCCTCTGGCGGCTCTCGGGTGTTCTGGAAGCTTCATGCAATTCTAAGATGCTGGGCGTTGATTTCGTCCAATTCCGAGAATATTTCCTTACTAGGATTTCTGAAACCAAAAACAGCAGAAACAAAGAATCGGCCCTTTGGCATCTCGTCAATAGGTTAGTTCCGGAAAACGCATAAAATCATCATAAAGTATGTATAAAACATGTAGGTATTGTCATAAAACAAGCATGGAACATAAGAAATTATCGATACGTCGGAGACGTATCAGCATCCCCAAGCTTAGTTCCTACTCGTCCCGAGTAGGTAAACGATAACAAAGATAATTTCTGAAGTGACATGCTACCAACATAATCTTGATCATACTATTGTAAAGCATATAAGATGAATGCAGCGATTCAAAACAATGGTAAAGACAATGGTTAAACAACTGAATCATATAGCAAGGACTTTTCATGAATAGTACTTTCAAGACAAGCATCAATAAGTCTTGCATAAGAGTTAACTCATAAAGCAATAGATTCATAGTGAAAGCATTGAATCAACACAAAGGGAGATATAAGTTTCAGCAGTTGCTTTCAACTTGTAACATGTATATCTCATGGATAGTTGTCAACATAAAGTAATATAACAAGTGCAATAGGTAAACATGTAAGAATCAATGCACAGTTAACACAAGTGTTTGCTTCTAAGGTGGAAGGAAGTAGGTAAACTGACTCAACATAAAAGTAAAAGAATGGCCCTTCGCAGAGGGAAGCAGGGATAAATCATGTGCTAGAGCTTTTCAAGTTTTAAAATCATATAGAGAGCATAAAAGTAAAGTTTTGAGAGGTGTTTGTTGTTGTCAACGAATGGTAATGGGTACTCTAACTACCTTATCAACCAGACTTTCAAGAGCGGCTTCCCATGAAGGACGTTATCTCTACCAGCAAGGTAGATCATCCCTCTTCTCTTTTGTTTACACATGTATTTTAGTTTCATTATTGATGACACTCCTCCCAACCTTTTGCTTACACAAGCCATGGCTAACCGAATCCTCGGGTGCCTTCCAACATTCACATACCATGAAGGAGTGTCTATTTGCAAAATTAAGTTGCTTACTGATGAATCGGAGCAAAACATGTGAAGAGAATTATTAATGCAAGTTGTAATTAATTGGGGCTGGGAACCCCATTGCCAGCTCTTTTTGCAAAATTATTGGATAAGCGGATGAAGCCACTAGTCCATTGTGAAAGTCTGTCAAAAGTAAATGACAAGATCGAAAGATAAAACACCACATACTTCCTCATGAGCTATAAAACATTGACACAAATAAGAGGTAATAACTTTTGAATTGTTTAAAGGTAGCACACGAAGTATTTACTTGGAATGGCAGAAAAATACCATGTAGTAGGTAGGTATGGTGGACACAAATGGCATAGTTTTTGGCTCAAGGATTTGGATGCACGAGAAGTATTCCCTCTCAGTACAAGGCTTAGGCTAGCAAGGTTATTTTGAAGCAAACTCAAGTATGAACTAGTGCAGCAAGACTTACATAAGAACATATTGCAAGCATTATAAGACTCTACACTGTCTTCCTTGTTGTTCAAACCTGTACTAGAAAATATCTAGACCTTAGAGAGACCAATCATGCAAACCAAAATTTAACAAGCTCTACAGTATTTCTTCACTAATAGGTGCAAAGTATATGACGCAAGAGCTTAAAGATGAGCACAACAATTGCCAAGTATCAAATTATTCAAGACATCATACCAATTACCACATGTAGCATTTTCTGTTTCCAACCATATAACAATTAACAAAGCAGTTTCAACCTTTGTCATGAACATTAAAAACTAAGAACACATGTGTTCATATGAACCAGTGGAGCGTGTCTCTCTCCCACACAAGCATTTATTCAGAGAATGAGAATAACAAAAACGAAAATAAAAGCACACAGACTCTCCAAGTAAAGTACATAAGATGTGACCGAATAAAAATATAGTTTCAAGAGAAGAAACCTGATAAGTTGATGAAGAAGGGGATGCCTTGGGCATCCCCAAGCTTAGATGCTTGAGTCTTCTTGAAATATGCAGGGATGAACCACGGGGGCATCCCCAAGCTTAGACTTTTCACTCTTCTTGATCATATATCATCCTCCTCTCTTGACCCTTGAAAACTTCCTCCACACCAAACTCGAAACAAACTCATTAGAGGGTTAGTGCACAATCAAAAACTCACATGTTCAGAGGTGACACAATCATTCTTAACACTTCTGGACATTGCACAAAGCTACTGGAGGTTAATGGAACAAAGAAATCCATCCAACACAGCAAAAGAGGCAATGCGAAATAAAAGGAAGAATCTGTCAAAACAGAACAGTCCGTAAAGACGAATTTTTTAGAGGCACCAGACTTGCTCAGATGAAAATGCTCAAATTGAATGAAAGTTGCGTACATATCTGAGAATCACTCACGTAAATTGGCATAATTTTCTGAGTTAAATACAGAGAATTCAACCCAAATTCGTGACAGCAAAAAATCTGTTACTGCGCAGCAATCCAAATCTAGTATCAACTCTACTATCAAAGACTTTACTTGGCACAACAATGCAATAAAACTAAGATAAGAAGAGGTTGCTACAGTAGTAACAACTTCCAAGACTCAAATATAAAACAAAGTACTCTAGTAAAATAAACACATGGGTTATCTCCCAAGAAGTGCTTTCTTTATAGCCATTAAGATGGGCTCAGCAGTTTTAATGATGCACTCGCAAGAAATAGTATTTGAAGCAAAAGAGAGCATCAAGAGGCAAATTAAAAACAAATTTAGGTCTAACATGCTTCCTATGAAAAGGAATCTTGTAAATAAACAAGTTCATGAAGCATAATGCGACAAGCATAGAAAGATAAAACAAGTGCAGCTTCAAGATTTTCAGCATGTAGAGAGGTGTTTTAGTAACATGAAAATTTATACAACCATATTTTCCTCTCTCATAATAACTTTCAGTAGTATCATGAGCAAACTCAACAATATAACTATCACATAAAGCATTCTTATCATGAGTCTCATGCATAAAAGTATCATTACTCTCCACATAAGCATAATCAATTTTATTAATTGTAGTGGGAGCAAATTCAACAAAGTAGCTATCATCAAATATAGGAGTGTTGCGGTCAAAACCCACCGGCGAGCAGCGACGGGCAACACAGTAGAGCCGGGAACAACTTAGGGCTGCGGCTGGCCCTGGTCCCTCCGAGCGACGGCCCGCAAAGCCTCTGGTACACACGTCCGATGCTGATGCAAGGGCGTGCCACCTGACCTATACCTGGTCAGGAAGGTGATGGGGATGCCTCGCTTAGTTTCCTGCATGGCATACACGTAAACATTAAATACGAGCCTCGATCGGCTCTCAGGTTATCCTGTGAATCGGCTCAAGGAGCCGATCCACCCATGATTCGTACGAGGTGCACGAATATATGGTGGTCCTGCTTGATCAAGATAAAGCTAATGCGATCTACGACGATTTAGGGTTTTCACCGCATAATCGGATCATCCTACTCACGATTGGGCCTCGCGGCCACGCACGGTGATCGTAAGTTTCCATCCTAGACAAGGCCTAAAAACCAACACGAGGTTGATCCCCGGAACATCCTGTCTAGGACTAGCAAACGACACCCTACGTGCCGCTGGATCCTCCAACCCTTTGTAAGGCCTAACTATTGCAGATATTAAACTAATCCTTGAAGAATCAAGGAGCAACCGTAACGGATCGGATCTACTAAATAATGATCAAGCGGGGTGCCGCCCCTACACCTAGGATAGGTGTAAGGGCGGCTAGACATGCAAGGGTTGCACTACGATAGCATGTGATATGAAGAACAATGCTAACCCTAACATATCTAAGATAACTATGTTGCTCGCCATCAAAAGGGCTTCAGTACGAGCAACGCATGAACAACGAGCATAAGCTTGTGCTGCCTAGATCGCAAGATGCGATCTAGGCAGCATGATGCTTACCGGTAGAAACCCTCAAGATGAAGGAGTTGGCGATGCGCCGAGATTGATTTGTTGGTTGAACGTTGGTTGTTGTTTATTCCATAAACCCTAGATACATATTTATAGTCCAGGGGACTTTCTAATTTAGGCGTGCACCTAACCGTGCATGGGTTAAACTCTATCTTTCAATCTAAGATGCGATCTACTATGTTACAGATACAAGGGCAAACTTGCCCAAACTTTGCATAACGGGCCGATTCACGTATTTCTTCCATGTATACTCTTCAAGTCCATCTTGATCGCGGCCCACCTCTGACTCGGTAAAATTCTGGTGATAACACATGCCCCCCTGGTTTTGGAATTGATAATTCCAAAATCACTCTGCTTTTTCTTCGTCGGGTCATGTCGTGGCAGAACCGTCGCAGTATCCTTCATTTTTTCTGGCCATCGGCACAGTCTTGCGTATATCTTCTGGATATTGTCAACATAAAGTAATATAACAAGTGCAATATGCAAGTATGTAGGAATCAATGCACAGTTAACACAAGTGTTTGCTTTTTTAGATAGAAGGAAATGGGTAAACTGACTCAACAATAAAAGTATAAGAAAGGCCCTTCGCAGAGGGAAGCATGGATTGCTATATTTGTGCTAGAGCTTTTATTTTGAAAATAAGAAACAATTTTGTCAACGGTAGTAATAAAGCATATGAGTTATGTAAATTATATCCTACAAGTTGCAAGTCTCATGCATAGTATACCAATAGTGCCCGCACCTTGTCCTAATTAGCTTGGATTTACATGGATTATCATAGCATAGCATACGTTTTAACCAAGTGTCACAAAGGGGTACCTCTATGCCGCCTGTACAAAGGTCTAAGGAGAAAGCTCGCATTGGATTTCTCGCTTTTGATTATTCTCAACTTAGACATCCATACCGGGACAACATAGACAACAGATAGTGGACTCCTCTTTAATGCATAAGCATTCAACAACAGATAAAATTCTCATAAGAGATTGAGGTTTGTTGTCCAAACTGAAACTTCCACCATGGATCATGGCTTTAGTTAGCGGCCCAATGTTCTTCTCTAACAATATGCATACTCAAACCATTTGATCATGATAAATCACCCTTACTTCAGACAAGACGAACATGCATAGCAACTCACATGATATTCAACAAAGAAATAGTTGATGGCGTCCCCAGGAACATGGTTATCGCCCAACAAGCAACTCAATAAGAAATAATACGCATAAGTACATATTCAATACCACAATAGGTTTTAAGCTATTTGTCCCATGAGCTATATATTGCAAAGATAAAGAATAGAAATTTCAAAGGTAGCACTCAAGCAATTTACTTTGGAATGGCGGAGAAATACTATGTAGTAGGTAGGTATGGTGGACACAAGTGGCATAGTGTTTGGCTCAAGGATTTTGGATGCATGAGAAGTATTCCCTCTCGATACAAGGTTTAGGCTAGCAAGGTTGTTTAAAGCAAACACAAGTATGAACCGGTACAGCAAAACTCACATAAAAGACATATTGAAAGCATTATAAGACTCTATACCGTCTTCATTGTTGTACCTTTTATCATTATATCGAAGCCGATCGCTTGAACCGGCCTCCTCTTTGTCCTTGCCACCAGAGCGACTGTTCTCTTCTTTGTCTTTGCCATGGCGGTAAACAGACCCTGCCATGTTGACATCGAACGAGAAGTCTAGTCGACGCCTTGCGGAGCGGCTGAGTTCTACCATGTTGACGCCAGGGAACGGCTGCGTGTCTACCTTCATGGCGAACTGCCCAAAGATCAGACGGCCTTGTTCTATTGCCATTTAAGTCACGGGGGATGCCCCCCGAGCCCATTCAGCTACGGCCACCTCCCGGTCTTCCGCAAGGTCTCCGAATTCGTCCGTCTCGACCAAGGCTACCGGGCGTTTGGACTTGTCTTGGTACAACTCCGGGTGACGCTGCTCATATGCTGTCAACTTCTGAGCCATTTGCGCCAGCGAGTTGTACTCTACTTGGAACACCAAATCCTTGAATGGAGAGATCTACTTGATCGAGGGCACCCTCGGCTGTAAAACCTTTCCACCTGATACCATGAGAATGGGTCTTTGAGAAAGAGCCGATGAGATCGGCTTCGAAGAGAGCTTTGAGCTCGTCGTACTTCTTCTTGTGCTCATCAGGCAGCTCATCGTACGTGACTGGCTCGCCAGCCATCTCAACTGTGGATGTCGACGTGGTTGCTGAAGAGTGTCCCACCGGGCGTGCCAGAATGTGTTGCGGTCAAAACCCACCGGCGAGCAGCGATGGGCAACACAGTAGAGCCGGGAACAACTTAGGGCTGCGGCTGGCCCTGGTCCCTCCGAGCGACGGCCCGCAAAGCCTCTGGTACACACGTCCGATGCTGATGCAAGGGCGTGCCACCTGACCTATACCTGGTCAGGAAGGTGATGGGGATGCCTCGCTTAGTTTCCTGCATGGCATACACGTAAACATTAAATACGAGCCTCGATCGGCTCTCAGGTTATCCTGTGAATCGGCTCAAGGAGCCGATCCACCCATGATTCGTACGAGGTGCACGAATATATGGTGGTCCTGCTTGATCAAGATAAAGCTAATGCGATCTACGATGATTTAGGGTTTTCACCGCATAATCGGATCATCCTACTCACGATTGGGCCTCGCGGCCACGCAAGGTGATCGTAAGCCGATCCTAGACAAGGCCTAAAAACCAACACGAGCTTGATCCCCGGAACATCCTGTCTAGGACTAGCAAACGACACCCTACGTGCCGCTGGATCCTCCAACCCTTTGTAAGGCCTAACTATTGCAGATATTAAACTAATCCTTGAAGAATCAAGGAGCAACCGTAACGGATCGGATCTACTAAATAATGATCAAGCGGGGTGCCGCCCCTACACCTAGGATAGGTGTAAGGGCGGCTAGACATGCAAGGGTTGCACTACGATAGCATGTGATATGAAGAACAATGCTAACCCTAACATATCTAAGATAACTACGTTGCTCGCCATCAAAAGGGCTTCAGTACGAGCAACGCATGAACAACGAGCATAAGCTTGTGCTGCCTAGATCGCAAGATGCGATCTAGGCAGCATGATGCTTACCGGTAGAAACCCTCGAGACGAAGGAGTTGGCGATGCGCCGAGATTGATTTGTTGGTTGAACGTTGGTTGTTGTTTATTCCATAAACCCTAGATACATATTTATAGTCCAGGGGACTTTCTAATTTAGGCGTGCACCTAACCGTGCACGGGTTAAACTCTATCTTTCAATCTAAGATGCGATCTACTATGTTACAGATACAAGGGCAAACTTGCCCAAACTTTGCATAACGGGCTGATTCACGTATTTCTTCCATGTATACTCTTCAAGTCCATCTTGATCGCGGCCCACCTCTGACTCGGTCAAATTCTGGTGATAACAAGGAGGCATATTGTAATCATAATCAAATTTATCCTCCATAGTAGGTGGCACCAAAAGGCTACTATCATTATAATCATCATAAATAGGAGGCAAAGTATCATCAAAGTAAATTTTCTCCTCAATGCTTGGGGGACTAAAAATATCATGCTCATCAAAACCAGCTTCCCCAAGCTTAGAATTTTCCATATCATTAGCAACAATGGTGTCCAAAGCGTTCATACTAATATGTTCCATGGGTTTTTTAATTTCCACATCAAACCATCCATGTCTTAAATCAGGAAATAGAATAAGAAGCTCATGGTTGTCCATTATGCCTAACTAGTGTAAACAAGAAACAAAAAGATGCAATTGCAGGATCTAAAGGAAATAGCTTCGAGCACTCACAACGGTACCAGAAAAGTGTTTGGTTACCTGGGACCGGAGTGTGAGTACCTTTTACCTTTCCTCCCCGGCAACGGCGCCAGAAAAGTGCTTGATGTCTACTCACGCTTCTATTCCTGTAGACAGTGTTGGGCCTCCAAGAGCAGAGGTTTGTATAACAGCAGCAAGTTTCCCTTAAGTGGATCACCCAAGGTTTATCGAACTCAGGGAGGAAGAGGTCAAAGATATCCCTCTCAAGCAACCCTACAACCACAATACAAGAAGTCTCTTGTGTCCCCAACACACCCAATACACTTGTCAGATGTATAGGTGCATGATACGTCTCAAACGTATCTATAATTTCTTATGTTCCATGCTACTTTTATGATGATACTCACATGTTTTATACACATTATATGTCATTATTATGCATTTTCCGGCACTAACCTATTAACGAGATGCCGAAGAGCCGATTCTTTGTTTTCATTGTTTTTGGTTTCAGAAATCCTAGTAAGGAAATATTCTCGGAATTGGACGAAATCAACGCCCAGGGTCCTATTTTTGGACGAAGCTTCCAGAAGTCCGAGGGAGAGACGAAGTGGGGCCACGAGGTGGCGACACACCAGGGCGGCGCGGCCCAGGCCCTGGCCGCGCCGACCTATGGTGTGGGCCCCTCGTGAGCCCCCCTGACCTACCCTTCCGCCTACAAATAGCCTTCGTCGCGAAACCCCCAGTACCGAGAGCCACGATACGAGAAAACATACTGAGACGCCGCCGTCGCCAATCCCATCTCGGGGGATTCTGGAGATCACCTCCGGCACCCTGCCGGAGAGGGGAATCATCTCCCGGAGGACTCTACACCGCCATGGTCGCCTCCGGATTGATGTGTGAGTAGTTCACCCCTGGACTATGGGTCCATAGCAGTAGCTAGATGGTTGTCTTCTCCCCATTGTGCTATCATTGTCTGATCTTGTGAGCTGCCTATCATGATCAAGATCATCTATCTGTAATGCTACATGTGTGTTTGTTGGGATCCGATGAATAGAGAATACTATGTTATGTTGATTATCAATCTATGTGTTGTTTATGATCTTGCATGCTCTCCGTTACTAGTAGATGCTTTGGCCAAGTTGATGCTTGTAACTCCAAGAGGGAGTATTTATGCTCGATAGTGGGTTCATGTCTCCGTAAATCTGGAGGAGTGACAAGAACCTCTAAGGTTATGGATGTGCTGTTGCCACTAGGGATAAAACATTGATGCTATGTTCGAGGATATAGTTATTGATTACATTACGCACCATACTTAATGCAATTGTCTGTTGCTTGCAACTTAATACCGGAAGGGGTTCGGATGATAACCTGAAAGTGGACTTTTTAGGCATAGATGCATGCTGGATAGCGGTCTATGTACTTTGTCGTAATGCCCAATTAAATCTCACAATACTCATCATGTCATGTATGTGCATTGTCATGCCCTCTCTATTTGTCAATTGCCCAACTGTAATTTGTTTACCCAATATGCTATTTCTTATGGGAGAGACACCTCTAGTGAACTGTGGACCCCGGTCCATTCTTTTACATCGAATACAATCTACTGCAATACTGTTACTACTATTTTCTGTGAACAATCATCATCCACACTATACATTTAATCCTTTGTTACAGCAAGCCGGTGAGATTGACAACCTCACTGTTTCGTTGGGGCAATGTACTTTGATTGTGTTGTGCAGGTTCCACGTTGGCGCCGGAATCCCTGGTGTTGCGCCGCACCACATCTCGCCGCCATCAACCTTCAACGTGCTTCTTGGCTCCTACTGGTTCGATAACCTTGGTTTCTTACTGAGGGAAAACTTGCTGCTGTACGCATCACACCTTCCTCTTGGGGTTCCCAACGGACGCGTGCTGTACGCGTATCAAGCTCTTTTTCTGGCGCCGTTGCCGGGGAGATCAAGACACGCTGCAAGGGGAGTCTTCACAATCCAATCTCTTTACTTTGTTTTTGTCTTGCTTTATTTTATTTACTACTTTGTTTGCTGCACTAAAACAAAACACAAAAAAATTAGTTGCTAGTTTTACTTTATTTACTGTCTTGCACTCTATATCAAAAACACAAAAAATTAGTTACTTGCATTTACTTTATCTAGTTTACTTTATTTACTGTTGCTAAAATGGGTACTCCTGAAAATACTAAGTTGTGTGACTTCACAACCACAAATAATAATGATTTCTTATGCACACCTATTGCTCCACCCGCTACTACAGCGGAATTCTTTGAAATTAAACCTGCTTTACTGAATCTTGTTATGAGAGAGCAATTTTCTGGTGTTAGTTCTGATGATGCTGCTGCCCATCTCAATAATTTTGTTGAACTTTGTGAAATGCAAAAGTATAAAGATGTAGATGGTGACATAATAAAATTAAAATTATTCCCTTTCTCACTAAGAGGAAGAGCTAAAGATTGGTTGCTATCTCTGCCTAAGAATAGTATTGATTCATGGACTAAATGCAAGGATGCTTTTATTGGTAGATATTATCCCCCTGCTAAAATTATATCTTTGAGGAGTAGCATAATGAATTTTAAACAATTAGATACTGAGCATGTTGCACAAGCATGGGAAAGAATGAAATCTTTGGTTAAAAATTGCCCAACCCATGGACTGACTACTTGGATGATCATCCAAACCTTTTATGCAGGACTGAATTTTTCTTCGCGGAACCTATTGGATTCAGCTGCTGGAGGTACCTTTATGTCCATCACTCTTGGTGAAGCAACAAAGCTTCTTGATAATATGATGATTAATTATTCTGAATGGCACACGGAAAGAGCTCCACAAGGTAAGAAGGTAAATTCTGTCGAAGAAACCTCTTCCTTGAATGATAAGACTGATGCTATTATGTCTATGCTTATGAATGATAGGACAAGTATTGATCCTAATAATGTTCCGTTAGCTTCATTGGTTGCACAAGAAGAACATGTTGATGTAAACTACATTAAAAATAATAATTTCAACAACAATGCTTACCGGAACAATTCTAGTAACAACTATAGGCCATATCCTTATAATAATGGCAACGGCTATGGTAATTCTTATGGGAATTCTTACAACAATAATAGGAATACACCCTCTGGTCTTGAAGTCATGCTTAAAGAATTTATTAGTACACAAACTGCTTTTAACAAATCTGTTGAAGAAAAGCTTGGGAAAATTGATATACTTGCTTCTAAAGTTGATAGTCTTGCTGCTGATGTTGATCTTTTGAAATTGAAAGTTATGCTTAATAGGGATAATGAAAATAAAATTGTTACTACAGCAAATGCCATCCAAGTTAGAATTAATGAGAATATAAGATTAATGGCTGAACTGCATGCTAGGTGGGAAAGAGAAGAAAATGAAAAACTAGCTAAAGAGAATAATGTAGCTAAAGTTTGGACTATTACCACCACTAGTAATACTAATGCTCCACATGTTGCTGCACCTCCTACTATCAATAGTAAAATAATTGGTGTTAGCAATGGTTCCACTACTAATGCAAAGCGCGAAAAACTGCCTGAAACTGCTAAAGCTATTAAAGCTCACCGTGATAAAACGCTGAAATTTTTTCCAACATTGGGGATAATGATCCCATTGCTTTAGATTATAATGGTTTGGATTTTGATGATTGCCACATCTCTGAAGTTATAAAGTTCTTACAAAAACTTGCTAAGAGTCCTAATGCTAGTGCTATAAATTTGGCTTTCACGAAACATATTACAAATGCTCTCATAAAAACTAGAGAAGAGAAATTAGAACGCGAAACTTCTATTCCTAGGAAGCTAGAGGATGGTTGGGAGCCCATCATTAAGATGAAGGTCAATGACTTTGGTTGTAATGCTTTATGTGATCTTGGTGCAAGTATTTCTGTTATGCCTAAGAAAATTTATGATATGCTTGACTTGCCACCATTGAAAAATTGTTATTTGGATGTTAATCTTGTTGATAATGCTATAAAGAAACCTTTGGGGAGAGTTGATAATGTTCGCATTACCGTTAACAATAACCTTGTCCCCGTTGATTTTGTTGTCTTGGATATTGAATGCAATGCATCTTGTCCCATTATCTTGGGAAGACCTTTTCTTCGAACTGTTGGTGCTACCATTGATATGAAGGAAGGTAATATTAAATATCAATTTCCTCTCAAGAAAGGTATGGAACACTTCCCTAGAAAGAGAATGAAGTTACCTTTTGATTCTATTATCAGAACAAATTATGATGTTGATGCTTCATCTCTCGATAATACTTGATACACACTTTCTGCGCCTAGCTGAAAGGCGTTAAAGAAAAGCGCTTATGGGAGACAACCCATGTTTTTACTACAGTATTTTTATTTTATATTTGAGTCTTGGAAGTTGTTTACTACTGTAGCAACCTCTCCTTATCTTAGTTTTATTGCATTGTTGTGCCAAGTAAAGTCTCTAATAGAAGTATGATACTAGATTTGGATTACTGCGCAGAAACAGTTTTCTTTGCTGTCACGAATCTGGGTCTAATTCTCTGTAGGTAACTCAAAAAATTATGCCAATTTACTTGAGTGATCCTCAGATATGTACGCAACTTTCATTAGTTTTAAGTTTTTTCATCTGAGCAAGTCTGGTGCCTGATAAAAATTCGTCTTTACGAACTGTTCTGTTTTGACAGATTCTGCCTTTTATTTTGCATTGCCTGTTTTGCTATGTTAGATGGATTTTTCGATTCTATTGACTTTCAGTAGCTTTGTGCAATGTCCAGAAGTATAAAGAATGATTGTGTCACCTCTGAATATGTGAATTTTAATTGTGCACTAACCCTCTAATGAGTTGCTTTGAGTTTGGTGTGGAGGAAGTTTTCAAGGATCAAGAGAGGAGGATGATACACTATGATCAAGGAGAGTGAAAGCTCTAAGCTTGGGGATGCCCCGGTGGTTCACCCCTGCATATATCAAGAAGACTCAAGCGTCTAAGCTTGGGGATGCCCAAGGCATCCCCTTCTTCATCGACAAATTATCAGGTTCCTCTAGTGAAACTATATTTTTATTCCGTCACATCTTATGTACTTTACTTGGAGCGTCTGTTTGTTTTTGTTTTTGTTTAGTTTGAATAAAGTTGGATCCTAGCATTCATTATATGGGAGAGAGACACGCTCCGCTGTTGCATATGGACACATATGTCCCTAGCTTTACTCATAGTATTCATGGCGAAAGTTTCTTCTTCGTTAAATTGTTATATGGTTGGAATTGGAAAATGATATATGTGGTAATTGGTATAACATCTTGAATAATGTGATACTTGGCAATTGTTGTGCTCATGTTTAAGCTCTTGCATCATATACTTTGCACCTATTAATGAAGAAATACATAGAGCATGCTAAAATCTGATTTGCATGTTTGGTTTCTCTAAGGTCTAGATAATTTCTAGTATTGAGTTTGAACAACAAGGAAGACGGTATAGAGTCTTATAATGTTTAGAATATGTCTTTTATTGTGAGTTTTGCTGTACCGCTTCATCCTTGTGTTTGTTTCAAATAACCTTGCTAGCCTAAACCTTGTATCGAGAGGGAATACTTCTCATGCATCCAAAATCCTTGAGCCAACCACTATGCCATTTGTGTCCACCATACCTACCTACCACATGGTATTTTTCCGCCATTCCAAAGTAAATTGCTTCAGTGCTACCTTTAAAATTTCCATTCTTTACCTTTACAATATATAGCTCATGGGACAAATAGCTTAAAAAACTATTGTGGTATTAATTATGTACTTATGCACTTTATCTCTTATTAAGTTGCTTGTTGTGCGATAACCATGTTTCTGGGGATGCCATCAACTATTTCTTTGTTGAATATCATGTGAGTTGCTATGCATGTCCGTCTTGTCTGAAGTAAGAGAGATCTACCACTTTTATGGTTAGAGCATTGTTGACGTGGGAGTCGTAGCTTCCTTGTGACGGTAAAGCACTCGTCCGTTGGGAACCCCAAGAGGAAGGTATGATGTGTACATCAGCAAGTTTTCCCTCAGTAAGAAACCAAGGTTTAATCGAACCAGTAGGAGTCAAGAAGCACGTTGAAGGTTGTTGGTGACGGAGTGTAGTGCAGCGCAACACCAGGGATTCCGGCGCCAACGTGGAACCTGCACAACACAACCAAAGTACTTTGCCCCAACTAAACAGTGAGGTTGTCAATCTCACCGGCTTGCGGTAACAAAGGATTAGATGTATAGTGTGGATGATGATTGTTTGCAGAGAACAAGAAACAAGATTGGCAAGAGATTGCATTCGATGTAAAAGAATGGACCGGGGTCCACAGTTCACTAGAGGTGTCTCTCCCATAAGAAATAGCATATTGGGTAAACAAATTACAGTTGGGCAATTGACAAATAGAGAGGGCATGACAATGCACATACATGACATGATGAGTATTGTGAGATTTAATTGGGCATTACGACAAAGTACATAGACCGCTATCCAGCATGCATCTATGCCTAAAAAGTCCACTTTCAGGTTATCATCCGAACCCCTTCCGGTATTAAGTTGTAAACAACAGACAATTGCATTAAGTATGGTGCGTAATGTAATCAATAACTATATCCTTGAACATAGCATCAATGTTTTATCCCTAGTGGCAACAGCACATCCGTAATCTTAGAGGTTGCTGTCACTCCCCCAGATTCACGGAGACATGAACCCACTATCGAGCATAAATACTCCCTCTTGGAGTTACAAGCAATGACTTGGCCAGAGCCTCTACTAGCAACGGAGAGCATGCAAGATCATAAACAACACATAGATAGATTGATAATCAACATAACATAGTATTCTCTATTCATCGGATCCCAACAAACACACATGTAGCATTACAAATAGATGATCTTGATCATGATAGGCAGCTCACAAGATCAGACAATGAAGCACAATGGGGAGAAGACGACCATCTAGCTACAGCTATGGACCCATAGTCCAGGGGTGAACTACTCACTCATCAATCCGGAGGCGACCATGGCGGTGTAGAGTCCTCCGGGAGATGATTCCCCTCTCCGGCAGTGGTGCCGAGGTGATCTCCGTAATCCCGAGATGGGATTGGCGGCGGCGGCGTCTCAGTATGTTTTCTCGTATCGTGGCTCTCGGTACTGGGGGTTTCGCGACGAAGGCTTTAAGTAGGCGGAAGGGAAACGCGGGGGGCCACACGAGGGCCCCACACGCCAGGGCCGCGCGGCCAAGCCCTAGGCCGCGCCGCCCTGTTGTGGCGGCGCCTCGTGGCCCCACTTCCTTTCCCCTCAGGTGTTCTGGAAGCTTCGTCCAAAAATAGGACCCTGGGCGTTGATTTCGTCCAATTCCGAGAATATTTCCTTACTAGGATTTCTGAAACCAAAAATAGCAGAAAACAACAACTGGCTCTTCGGCATCTCGTTAATAGGTTAGTGCCGGAAAATGCATAATAATGACATATAATGTGTATAAAACATGTGAGTATCATCATAAAAGTAGCATGGAACATAAGAAATTATAGATACGTTTGAGACGTATCAAGCATCCCCAAGCTTAGTTCCTACTCGTCCCGAGTAGGTAAACGATAACAAAGATAATTTCTTAAGTGACAATGCTACCAACATAATCTTGATCATACTATTGTAAGCACATGTAATGAATGCAGCGATCAAAACAATGGTAAATGACATGAGTAAACAACTGAATCATAAAGCAAAGACTTTTCATGAATAGTACTTAAAGACAAGCATCAATGAGTCTTGCATAAGAGTAAACTCATAAAGCAATAATTCAAAGTAGAAAGCATTGAAGCAACACAAAGGAAGATAAAGTTTCAGCGGTTGCTTTCAACTTGTAACATGTATATCTCATGGATATTGTCAATGTAAAGTAATATAACAAGTGCAATATGCAAGTATGTAGGAATCAATGCACAGTTCACACAAGTGTTTGCTTCTTGAGGTAGAGAGAAATAGGTGAACTGACTCAACATAAAAGTAAAAGAATGGCCCTTCAAAGAGGAAAGCATCGATTGCTGTATTTGTGCTAGAGCTTTTATTTTGAAAACAAGAAACAATTTTGTCAACGGTAGTAACAAAGCATATGAGTTATGTAAATTATATCTTACAAGTTACAAGTCTCATGCATAGTATACTAATAGTGCCCGCACCTTGTCCTAATTAGCTTGGACTACCGGATCATCGCAATACACATGTTTTAACCAAGTGTCACAATGGGGTACCTCTATGCACTCGTACAAAGGTCTAAGGAGAAAGCTCGCATTGGATTTCTCGCTTTTGGTTATTCTCAACTTAGACATCCATACCGGGACAACATAGACAATAGATAATGGACTCCTCTTTAATGCATAAGCATGTAGCAACAGTTAATGTTCTCATATGAGATTGAGGATATATGTCCAAAACTGAAACTTCCACCATGATTCATGGCTTTAGTTAGCGGCCCAATGTTCTTCTCTAACAATATGTATGCTTAACCATAAGGTGGTAGATCTCTCTTACTTCAGACAAGACGGACATGCATAGCAACTCACATGATATTCAACAAAGAAATAGTTGATGGCGTCCCCAGAAACATGGTTATCGCACAACAAGCAACTTAATAAGAGATAAAGTGCATAAGTACATATTCAATACCACAATAGTTTTAAAGCTATTTGTCCCATGAGCTATATATTGTAAAGGTAAAGAATGGAAATTTTAAAGGTAGCACTCAAGCAATATACTTTGGAATGGCGGAGAAATACCATGTGGTAGGTAGGTATGGTGGACACAAATGGCATAGTGGTTGGCTCAAGTATTTTGGATGCATGAGAAGTATTCCCTCTCGATACAAGGTTTAGGCTAGCAAGGTTATTTGAAACAAACACAAGGATGAACCGGTATAGCAAAACTCACATAAAAGACATATTGTAAACATTATAAGACTCTATACCATCTTCCTTGTTGTTCAAACTCAATACTAGAAATTATCTAGACCTTAGAGAAACCAAACATGCAAATCAGATTTTAGCATGCTCTATGTATTTCTTCATTAATAGGTGCAAAGTATATGATGCAAGAGTTTAAACATGAGCACAACAATTGCCAAGTATCACATTATTCAAGGTGTTATACCAATTACCACATATATCATTTTCCAATTCCAACCATATAACAATTTAACGAAGAAGAAACTTCGCCATGAATACTATGAGTAAAGCCTAAGGACATATGTGTCCATATGCAACAGCGGAGCGTGTCTCTCTCCCATACGATGAATGCTAGGATCCATTTTATTCAAACAAAACAAAGACAAAAACAAACAAACGCTCCAAGCAAAGTACATAAGATGTGACGGAATAAAAATATAGTTTCAGGGGAGGAACCTGATAATGTTGTCGATGAAGAAGGGGATGCCTTGGGCATCCCCAAGCTTAGACGCTTGAGTCTTCTTGATATATGCTGGGGTGAACCACCGGGGCATCCCCAAGCTTAGAGCTTTCACTCTCCTTGATCATGGTGTATATCATCCTCCTCTCTTGATCCTTGAAAACTTCCTCCACACCAAACTCAAAGCAACTCATTAGAGGGTTAGTGCACAATTAAAATTCACATATTCAGAGGTGACACAATCATTCTTTATACTTCTGGACATTGCACAAAGCTACTGAAAGTCAATGGAATAAAGAAATCCATCAAGCTTGGCAAAATAGGCAATGCAAAATAAAAGGCAGAATCTGTCAAAAACAGAACAGTTCGTAAAGACGAATTTCTAACAGGCACCAGACTTGCTCAAATGAAAAAACTTAAAACTAATGAAAGTTGCGTACATATCTGAGGATCACTCACTTAAATTGGCATAATTGTCTGAGTTACCTACAGAGAATTAGACCCAGATTCGTGACAGCAAAGAAAACTGTTTCTGCGCAGTAATCCAAATCTAGTATCATACTTTTATTAGAGACTTTACTTGGCACAACAATGCAATAAAACTAAGATAAGGAGAGGTTGCTACAGTAGTAAACAACTTCCAAGACTCAAATATAAAACAAAATTACTGTAGTAAAAACATGGGTTGTCTCCCATAAGCGCTTTTCTTTAACGCCTTTCAGCTAGGCGCAGAAAGTGTGTATCAAGTATTATCAAGAGACGAAGCATCATCCTTACCTTGGGCTTTACCCTTACCTTTCTTGTTGTTTTTCTTTCTCTTTGATTTAGGAAATGTATGATTCCCCCCGGTATAGACGTGAATTCCAGGATGCCTTCTCCCACATCTATGACTGCTCCCAATAGTTTTAGCAGGGATCTTCCGAGTGTGATTTTTCCTGTGCCTACACATTCAATAACAAGATAATCAATGGATATGGTTCTTCCAAGAATGGTCGTATGCACGCCTGCGGCTATCCCCTTAGGAATTATAACAGAGTTATCAATTAGAGTTATTTCTTCTCCTCCTTCATCAACTCCCCAAAGTTTCAAAGATTTATAAGTGCTCTCAGGTATAAGGCAAAATTCAGACATAATATCACAGTTGGCACGGAGAGTTTGATCACCGATAACAATTTTAACAGTAGGATCCCATAATGAAGGTTTAGAGTTCACTAAAACTTGTTCAAGACGATTACGAACATGGTGATAGTTGTCATCCAAGCGGGATGTACTTATCTCGAGATTGTTTAATCTATTATAAATGCTAATAAGGGCTGAATCAAAGTTATTAGCTGAATCATGTGATGCAACCAACTTCTTTATGGCATTAAAAGCTTGATCCCCATTGCAATGAAGGAAATCTCCTCCCACTAAAGTATCCAAAGCATATCTATAGCGAATCATAAGCCCAAAATAAAAGTTACTAAGGAGTAAACTTAGAGTCATTTGTGGTTCAGTTTTGCGATAAGAAGTAAAAATTCTAGACCAAGCATCCTTAAAACTCTCCTCATCCCCTTGTTTAAAGGTGAAAACTAATTCTTCAGGCGAAGAAGTAACAGGTGTAGAGCTAAACATGGTAACAAAAATAAAATGCAAGTAACTAAATTTTTTTTTTGTGTTTTTTATATAGCAAACAAGATAGCAAATAAAGTAAAACTAGTAACTAATTTTTTTTGTGTGTTTTGATATAATGCAGCAAACAAAGTAGTAAATAAAATAAAGCAAGACAAAAACAAAGTAAAGAGATTGCGATGTGGAGACTCCCCTTGCAGCGTGTCTTGATCTCCCCGGCAACGGCGCCAGAAAAAAGAGCTGTTGACGTGGGAGTCGTAACTTCCTTGTGACGGTAAAGCACTCGTCCGTTGGGAACCCCAAGAGGAAGGTATGATGTGTACAGCAGCAAGTTTTCCCTCAGTAAGAAACCAAGGTTTAATCGAACCAGTAGGAGTCAAGAAGCACGTTGAAGGTTGTTGGTGACGGAGTGTAGTGCGGCGCAACACCAGGGATTCCGGCGCCAACGTGGAACCTGCACAACACAACCAAAGTACTTTGCCCCAACTAAACAGTGAGGTTGTCAATCTCACCGGCTTGCGGTAACAAAGGATTAGATGTATAGTGTGGATGATGATTGTTTGCAGAGAACAAGAAACAAGATTGCAGTAGATTGCATTCGATGTAAAAGAATGGACCGGGGTCCACAGTTCACTAGAGGTGTCTCTCCCATAAGAAATAGCATATTGGGTAAACAAATTACAGTTGGGCAATTGACAAATAGAGAGGGCATGACAATGCACATACATGACATGATGAGTATTGTGAGATTTAATTGGGCATTACGACAAAGTACATAGACCGCTATCCAGCATGCATCTATGCCTAAAAAGTCCACTTTCAGGTTATCATCCGAACCCCTTCCGGTATTAAGTTGTAAACAACAGACAATTGCATTAAGTATGGTGCGTAATGTAATCAATAACTATATCCTCGAACATAGCATCAATGTTTTATCCCTAGTGGCAACAGCACATCCGTAATCTTAGAGGTTGCTGTCACTCCCCCAGATTCACGGAGACATGAACCCACTATCGAGCATAAATACTCCCTCTTGGAGTTACAAGCAATGACTTGGCCAGAGCCTCTACTAGCAACGGAGAGCATGCAAGATCATAAACAACACATAGATAGATTGATAATCAACATAACATAGTATTCTCTATTCATCGGATCCCAACAAACACACATGTAGCATTACAAATAGATGATCTTGATCATGATAGGCAGCTCACAAGATCAGACAATGAAGCACAATGGGGAGAAGACGACCATCTAGCTACAGCTATGGACCCATAGTCCAGGGGTGAACTACTCACTCATCAATCCGGAGGCGACCATGGCGGTGTAGAGTCCTCCGGGAGATGATCCCCCTCTCCGGCAGGGTGCCAGAGGTGATCTCCAGAATCCCCCGAGATGGGATTGGCGGCGGCGGCGTCTCAGTATGTTTTCTCGTATCGTGGCTCTCGGTACTGGGGGTTTCGCGACGAAGGCTTTAAGTAGGCGGAAGGGCAACGCGGGGGGGCCACACGAGGGCCCCACACGCCAGGGCTGCGCGGCCAAGCCCTAGGCCGCGCCGCCCTGTTGTGGCGGCGCCTCGTGGCCCCACTTCCTTTCCCCTCAGGTGTTCTGGAAGCTTCGTCCAAAAATAGGACCCTGGGTGTTGATTTCGTCCAATTCCGAGAATATTTCCTTACTAGGATTTCTGAAACCAAAAACAGCAGAAAACAGCAACTGGCTCTTCGGCATCTCGTTAATAGGTTAGTGCCGGAAAATGCATAATAATGACATATAATGTGTATAAAACATGTGAGTATCATCATAAAAGTAGCATGGAACATAAGAAATTATAGATACGTTTGAGACGTATCAAGCATGCATATTGTTAGAGAAGAACATTGGGCCGCTAACTAAAGCCATGATCCATGGTGGAAGTTTCAGTTTTGGACATATATCCTCAATCTCATATGAGAACATTAATTGTTGCTACATGCTTATGCATTAAAGAGGAGTCCATTATCTGTT
Source organism: Lolium perenne (assembly GCF_019359855.2). Taxonomy (NCBI): domain Eukaryota; kingdom Viridiplantae; phylum Streptophyta; class Magnoliopsida; order Poales; family Poaceae; genus Lolium; species Lolium perenne. The sequence goes on from NC_067247.2 coordinate 90,855,760, forward strand.
GTCTATGTTGTCTCGGTATGGATGTCTAAGTTGAGAATAACCAAAAGCGAGAAATCCAATGCGAGCTTTCTCCTTAGACCTTTGTACAGGCGGCATAGAGGTACCCCATTGTGACACTTGGTTACAACATGTGTATTGCAATGATCCGGTAGTCCAAGCTAATTAGGACAAGGTGCGGGCACTATTAGTATACTATGCATGAGGCTTGCAACTTGTAAGATATAATTTACATAACTCATATGCTTTATTACTACCGTTGACAAAATTGTTTCTTGTTTTCAAAATAAAAGCTCTAGCACAAATATAGCAATCGATGCTTTCCTCTTTGAAGGACCATTCTTTTACTTTTATGTTGAGTCAGTTCACCTATTTCTCTCCACCTCAAGAAACAAACACTTGTGTGAACTGTGCATTAATTCCTACATACTTGCATATTGCACTTGTTATATTACTCTATGTTGACAATATCCATGAGATATACATGTTACAAGTTGAAAACAACTGCTGAAACTTTATCTTCCTTTGTGCTGCTTCAATACCTTTACTTTGAATTATTGCTTTATGAGTTAACTCTTATGCAAGACTTATTGATGCTTGTCTTTAAGTACTATTCATGAAAAGTCTTTGCTTTATGATTCAGTTGTTTACTCATGTCATTTACCATTGTTTTGATCGCTGCATTCATTACATGTGCTTACAATAGTATGATCAAGATTATGTTGGTAGCATTGTCACTTAAGAAATTATCTTTGTTATCGTTTAGCTACTCGGGACGAGTAGGAACTAAGCTTGGGGATGCTTGATACGTCTCAAACGTATCTATAATTTCTTATGTTCCATGCTACTTTTATGATGATACTCACATGTTTTATACACATTATATGTCATTATTATGCATTTTCCGGCACTAACCTATTAACGAGATGCCGAAGAGCCAGTTGCTGTTTTCTGCTATTTTTGGTTTCAGAAATCCTAGTAAGGAAATATTCTCGGAATTGGACGAAATCAACGCCCAGGGTCCTATTTTTTGGACGAAGCTTCCAGAAGTCCGAGGGAGAGACGAAGTGGGGCCACGAGGTGGCGACACACCATGGCGGCGCGGCCCAGGCCCTGGCCACGCCGACCTATGGTGTGGGCCCCTCGTGAGCCCCCCTGACCTACCCTTCCGCCTACAAATAGCCTTCGTCGCGAAACCCCCAGTACCGAGAGCCACGATACGAGAAAACATACTGAGACGCCGCCGCCGCCAATCCCATCTCGGGGGATTCTGGAGATCACCTCCGGCACCCTGCCGGAGAGGGGAATCATCTCCCGGAGGACTCTACACCGCCATGGTCGCCTCCGGATTGATGTGTGAGTAGTTCACCCCTGGACTATGGGTCCATAGCAGTAGCTAGATGGTTGTCTTCTCCCCATTGTGCTATCATTGTCTGATCTTGTGAGCTGCCTATCATGATCAAGATCATCTATCTGTAATGCTACATGTGTGTTTGTTGGGATCCGATGAATAGAGAATACTATGTTATGTTGATTATCAATCTATGTGTTGTTTATGATCTTGCATGCTCTCCGTTACTAGTAGATGCTTTGGCCAAGTTGATGCTTGTAACTCCAAGAGGGAGTATTTATGCTCGATAGTGGGTTCATGTCTCCGTGAATCTGGAGGAGTGACAAGAACCTCTAAGGTTATGGATGTGCTGTTGCCACTAGGGATAAAACATTGATGCTATGTTCGAGGATATAGTTATTGATTACATTACGCACCATACTTAATGCAATTGTCTGTTGCTTGCAACTTAATACCGGAAGGGGTTCGGATGATAACCTGAAAGTGGACTTTTTAGGCATAGATGCATGCTGGATAGCGGTCTATGTACTTTGTCGTAATGCCCAATTAAATCTCACAATACTCATCATGTCATGTATGTGCATTGTCATGCCCTCTCTATTTGTCAATTGCCCAACTGTAATTTGTTTACCCAATATGCTATTTCTTATGGGAGAGACACCTCTAGTGAACTGTGGACCCCGGTCCATTCTTTTACATCGAATACAATCTACTGCAATACTGTTTTACTGTTCTCTGCAAACAATCATCATCCACACTATACATCTAATCCTTTGTTACCGCAAGCCGGTGAGATTGACAACCTCACTGTTTAGTTGGGGCAAAGTACTTTGGTTGTGTTGTGCAGGTTCCACGTTGGCGCCGGAATCCCTGGTGTTGCGCCGCACCACATCTCACCGCCATCAACCTTCAACGTGCTTCTTGGCTCCTACTGGTTCGATAACCTTGGTTTCTTACTGAGGGAAAACTTGCTGCTGTACGCATCACACCTTCCTCTTGGGGTTCCCAACGGACGCGTGTTGTACGCGTATCAGTGCACTAGTTCGGCGAAGAGATAGTGAAATACATGTGGTATGAATGTATATGAGCAGTAGTAACGGCGCCAGAAAAGTGCTTGTTGGCGTGTAGTAAGTAAACATGCAGCAGAACAGTAAATAAACGGAGATTGCAGTATTTGGAAACAAGGCCTAGGGATCATACTTTCACTAGTGGACACTCTCAACATTGATCACATAATAAAACCACTCTACACTCTCTTGTTGGATGATGAACACCACTAATTGTGTAGGGTTACACGAACCCTCAATGCCGGAGTTAACAAGCTCCACAATATTCGATATTCATGTTTAAATAACCTTAGAGTGCATGATAGATCAACACAACTACACCAAGTACTAACATAGCATGCACACTGTCACCATCACACTATGAAAGAGGCATAGATCACATCAATACTATCATAGCAATAGTTAACTTCATAATCTACAAGAGATCACAATCATAACCTACGCCAAGTACTACACGATGCACACACTGTCACCATTACACCGTGCAGGAGGAATAGAGTACTTTAATAACATCACTAGAGTAGCACATAGATAAACAGTGATACAAAACACATTGCAATCATAAAGGGATATAAATAAGCACTTCACTATGCTATTCATAACAGTGAATAAGTATTCTGTGAAATATAGCCTAAGAGACCCACACGGTGCACACACTGTCACCTTTACACACGTGGGACAAGGAGTCTCCGGAGATCACATAAGTAAAATCCAATTGACTAGCATAATGACATCTAGATTACAAGCATCATCATATGAATCTCAATCATGTAAGGCAGCTCATGAGATTATTGTATTGAAGTACATAGGAGAGAGATTAACCACATAGCTACCGGTACAACCCTTAGCCTCGATGGAGAACTACTTCCTCCTCATGGGAGACAACAGCGTTGATGGAGATGGCGGTGGTGTTGATGGAGATGCCTTCCGGGGGCACTTCCCCGTCCCGGCGGAGTGCCGGAACAGAGACTACTGTCCCCCAGATCTTGGCTTCGCGATGGCGGCGGCTCTGGAAGGTTTCTCGTACCGTGGCTTTTCCGTATCGAAGTTTTAGGTCAGGGACCTTTAAATAGGCGAAGAGGCGGAGTCGGAAGGTCGACAAAGCGACAACACAGTAGGGGGGCGCGGCCCACCCCCTGGCCGCGCCAGGGTGGCGTGTGGGGCCCCCAGGGCCCTCCTCTGGCGGCTCTCGGGTGTTCTGGAAGCTTCATGCAATTCTAAGATGCTGGGCGTTGATTTCGTCCAATTCCGAGAATATTTCCTTACTAGGATTTCTGAAACCAAAAACAAAGAAAACAAAGAATCGGCCCTTTGGCATCTCGTCAATAGGTTAGTTCCGGAAAACGCATAAAATCATCATAAAGTATGTATAAAACATGTAGGTATTGTCATAAAACAAGCATGGAACATAAGAAATTATCGATACGTCGGAGACGTATCATCCCACAATATGGTTCCCCTTGTGGAGACTTTGCAAAGTTCTCATGTTGACATGGGCTAGGCGGCGATGCCACAACCAACCCACATCCGCCTTTCCGAATAGGCACATCGCACTTGTCGTGGTGGTCCCCGAAAAGTCCACCACATACAAGTTGTGTTCGCGATACCCAACGAATGCGACTTTTAGAGTCTTGCTCCACAAGAGGACCACAATATCATTATCAATAAAGACGGCGAAACCCATCTTGCCAAGGGCGGAAACGGAAAGCAAATTGTAACCAAGGGTTTTGACAAGCATGACATCCACAAGAGTAATGTTGTGAGCAACCACAACCTTGCCAAAACCCAATACCTCGGATGTAGAATTATCGGCAAAGGAGACGGTGATATGATTTATGTTGGGCCTCAACTCCTTGACGAGGTTCTTGCCGCCGGTCATATGACTTGTACATCCACTATCAAGTACCCATTTTGACCCTCTGGCGGCATAGTCCTACATGAGATTAATTCTTGGATTTAGGTACCCATTTCTCAATGGGTCCTCTTTTGTTAGCAACAAGGGTCTTTGGGACCCAAATAGACCAAGCAATATAACCATCATAAGGACCAACATATTTTGCATAGACATCACCATAATAATCTTTAAATAAAACATAGTGAGGGTTAGCAATTCCCGCATTATCATCATTAGTGGTGTTGGCCTTGGAGGCTACATCATTTGTGATAACCTTCTTTTGAGCGTGCTTGGTTTTCTTCTTGTTGGCCTTCTTTGCTTTTGCACCATAACCAAGGCCCTCCTTCCCATTGTTTTACCTTTGCTTACTCAAAATATCATCCAAGGAAAGTTTACTTTGGGGAGAGGAGGCCTTAGCAAGTTCATCTTTCAACCTAGCATTTTCCTCAATAACATTTGCATGATCACAAGGAGGAGTAGAGGTACTAGGTATGTCATATGAAGCAAGCCTAATTTGAAGTTGCTCATAGGACTCGGAGAGGAGAGTGAGTTCACTCTTCAAGGCTTTGTGAGCCTTGTCTAGTTCATCTAGATCCTTCACAAGTTTCTCATGATCAACCCCAAATTTGGCCTTTTCCTTGATAAGCACTTTAGTCTTGGCTCTAGCAAGATCTCTAGCTTTAGTGAGCTTATTAATTTCATCTTGAGGATCTTCAAGATTTTCTAGCTTCTCTTCAAGAGAAGCTATAGTTTCTTGTCCTTCCTCAAGGGCATTTTTAAGAGCATAAATCTCAAGAGAGTCTTCTCTTTCTATTTGACATTTTTTCTCAAGAGTATCTTCTAGTTGAGCTAGACGAACCATGAGACTAGAAACATGCTTTTTAGTGTCACCTTTCAAGTTAAGAATGAATTCATCAAAGTCAAGCATTTCTTGTTTCATCTTTAGACTAGCATGATCAACCCCTAGGTCATTAGATATGATAGGCATGGAGGGGTTGGGGGATGATACCTCGGAAGATTTAGCCATGGGGCAACTTTCTTCCTTCAAGTGAATGTCTTCATTGGGAAATTCATTTGGTGATGAAGAGTTGGTGGAGAGAGAAGCAAGATCAACCAATCCATTTGAAGTTTCATCTTCTTCATCATCATCATCATCACCGGAGGTATATTCTTCTTGAGTTGATAGCACAATAGATGTGTCCAAAGATGACCTAGCCATGAAGCAATGTGCATTCTTGATGTGGGGGTTCTCATTGGGGGATTCAAAGAGAGATGAAGAGGGAATATTGGTGGTGGCAATGGCGGCCACTTCCTTTGAGGTTTCTTCTTCATCACTACAACTCTCAATTTCATCGGAGGAATATTCTTCCTCGGTCATGAGTACAATCCTTGAAGGCCTCTTGTCCTTCTTACCCTTGTTGTAGAACTTCTTGTTGGGGGCCTTTGAATCTTTGCCCTTTGATTCTTTGCTCTTGTCCTTGGGAACGAGCCTTCCACCATTAATTTCCCTATGCTCATAGGGGCATGCGGCGATGAAATGGCACCGGTCACCACAATTGTAGCAAGATCTTGTTTTTGGGCCCGAGCCCTTGAATCCGTTTGAGTTGTTTCTCTTGATGTTGTCTTCCTTGGCCTTGGATGGATCAACCCAAAAGGTTTTTGCATGGAATGCCATGTGGTCATTGTAGTGGAATTCCAAATCATCCGGATATGACATACTCCAAGATGTCCTATATGGTTCTTGAGGGTTCTCTTCTTCCACGGAATTGCACACCAAGGCAAGGTTGGATCCTCTTGACATTCCAAGGGCACGGTTGCGAGAATCATGAGAGTTTTGCTCTAGCACCTTGAGAGCTTCCATCTCGTGCACGGCTTGTTGAGATGTGAGAGAGGGATAGCATTCTCTACCGACAAGAGTCTTGACATCAATGGGTTCAAACGGCATCATGCAATCGATGTACTTCTCCTTGATCCAAGTGTCATTGATGTGGGTGGCACCAACAAGTCGGAAGGAATCAGCAACGGTGAGAAGTCTTCCATACATGACTTCATGATCTTCATCCGGTAGCCTCACGAATCCTTCGGCTTTATTCCGAAGAGCATTAAACTTGTTCCTTCTCGTCCTCTCACTTCCAATGCAACTAGCGGCCAAACCTTCCCAAACTTCCTTGGCGGTGGTGAAATGCCGAACACGAGACAAATCCTTTGTCCCCACACTAGTTTGAATCATGTGCAAGGCGGTGTTGTTGAGTTGACTATCAACCGCTTCTCTTCTAGTCAATTTGTCGGGGTTGAAGGGCTTGAAGCCTTCCACGATGATTCTCCAAAGTTCATTGGAGGCACTGCGAACATGAGAGCTAAACTCAAATTGCCAAGTATCGAAATCATTAACGGAAAACTTAGGAGGATCGCCCCAAATGTTTATATGAGGGTATATCGGGAGATAGGAAAGGCGGAGGTACTCGATTGTAGCTCTCACCTCCACTAGTTCCCCTAGGAGATGCAATGGGAGATTTAGTGGTGGTTAAGTCATCACCATTCAAGGGTTTGGTAGATGAGGGTAATACCGAAGCATCTCCCTCTTCTAACTCACCCTTGTCCCTAACCTCTATGGTGGGAGCCATGGGAGGGACCGGAGTCAAAAGCTCGGAAATCATTTTTCTCATGCTTTCCATTTGAGCTTCCATGGAGGACCTCAACGAATTGAAATCATCCATGGTGACCACCTTAGCGGCCCCTTCCGTATGTTCTTCGTCCGGCATACTCTTAGGCGGTTAAGCCCGAAATAAGAGCCGAGGCTCTGATACCAATTGAAAGGATCGTATGCCGCACCTAGAGGGGGGGTGTGAATAGGTTCTACCTAATTTTTAGTTCTTTTTCAATTTAGGCTTGATACAAAGGTAAATTCTCTAGATATGCAACTATGTGAATTTACCTATATGACAAGGTTAACAACTAAGCAAGATATAGCTACGCAACAGAGAGATAAATGATAGAGGTAACCAAGAGTGGAGCACGCGATGACACGGAGATGATTCCCGTAGTTCCCTTCCTTTGCAAGAAGGTACGTCTACGTTTGGAGGAGTGTGGTTGCTACGAAAGCCAAACCAACAGCCACGAAGGCTTCACTCAGATCTCCGGTGAGCAACGCCACGAAGGCCTAGCCCACTTCCACTAAGGGATTTCCTCGAGGCGGAAATCGGGCCTTTACAAGGTTCTTGGGGCACACATCCACAACTGAATTGGAGGCTCCCAAATCTGTAACAACACAACAAATCAACAATAATACATCAACAACAACAACTAGGGATCCAAAGAGGAACACTAGCAAAAGGGCCCTCAAACAAATGAGGGGGAAATGTAAATCGCTTCGGTGAGGATGTAGATCGGTGTCTTCTCCTTCGAATCTCCAAAGATCAAGAGCTTTGGTTGGGGGACGAAGGAGATCTTGCAAATCTTGTGTTCTTGAGGTGGCTCTAATGGTGGTGAGGCTTGGCAGAATTTTAGTCAATGATTGAGCAAAGGAGGAAGGAAGAAGAAGGGGGGTATAAATACCACTCTCCAAAATCCAGCCGTTGGGGCTTCCGGGGGGCCGGATAATCCGGCCTAAGTAAGGGCCGGATAATCCGCCCCCGGATAATCCGGCCACAGGACAAAACCAGGAGAATATCCAGCCAAATGTCCGGCCCCTATCCTGACTTGCTTTTCTTCAGGTCCTTAGCCATTTTCGAGGGGGCCGGATATTTTGGAAATATCCGGCCCGGATAATCCGGCCCTGGGACAAAACTGGGCAAATATCCGGCCAAATGTCCGGCCCCTATCCTGACTTGCTTTTCCTCAGGTCCTTAGCCATTTTCGAGGGCCCCGGATATTTTGGAAATATCCGGCCCGGATAATCCGGCCCTGGGACAAAACCGAGCAAATATCCGGGCAAATGTCCGGCCCCTATCCAGAAGCATACCGAGCCACAATTCCTCAAGTCCTTAGCCGAAAACTGGGGGCCGGATATTTTGGAAATATCCGGCCCGGATTATCCGGCCTGATGATCCTTTTGCTGCTTCTTTTTGACATGATTAACCACATCCAACACACATATAATTGTATCTATATAAACCCTGTACCACTTAGACAAACATTAGTGAATCACATACATTGACATCAAACACACAAAACATAATATGAGAGATGTTCTTTCACCAGGGTGGTGCCGACTGATACAGGAAGGATTGCGCGTCAAAGAGGCATGACGTCGACGGACAGGGTTCTGGGCGGTGGCCGGCGGCCAGGTGCTGGGTGTCGGCAATGCCTGCTTCATCTGCCAGGAGCTGGCCTCTGGAGCGGCGCAAACGGAACGGCGTGGCGGACGTCTGTTTCTGCCTGTATCCTGGGCTGCCACTCCTGTTTGACCGCTCGTAAATATCGGCAAGGGCAACAATAAGTCCACTATTGGCGATTTTTTCGTGGAGAAGGTTGCGGGAGGAGTAAAAATCGCAGTAGCTGCGGTGGCATCTTGTTGTAAAAGGAAGTGTGACACCACCAGACGGTTTCACTTTAATAGTAAAGATTGAGGAGCAGTTTAAGGCGCTGAGAAATATGCAATGCATATATGATTATTATTGTTTTGCATTTAATGGTTTTTTATGTTTGAAATGTGCTTCATTTTACCATGAAGGTTCTTAAATAATCTAGTTCGTGAAAATGAAAAGATAAATATTAGAAGCTAGATATTTATCGCAAAAGATGCTACAGAGGATTTTCCTTAACTAAATAGTATTTTCTAGAGATATCGGAAGAGGTCTTAAAATAATAAATTTCTACATACATGGTTTAGATGGTTGTCATGTGGTACTAATCCAACGTCTTTGGAATCCTATAGATGAGGGTGATCTCCCGTCCCATAAAACAAAAGAAAAAGAGACTCTCGAGTAGTATGTGAGAGCTTAAGCATGGCTAAGATGAAGCCATAGTGTACAAATAGGTAGAAACAGAGAATTGTGTGTTTGCTATCCTATTCTGCGAGTGTGGTTTTTGTGCAACTGCGTAGGTGCATCAAGTTTGTCTTGGTCCTCTTAGGTAATATGGGGCATGAGCCATTGCAATGTTCCGTATGAGAAATGGAAAGAGAACTCAATTTTGGCATGATATGTGGCAACCAAAACCCCTTTCTAGATACGATTCCTTCTCGATTTGTAGGTTGCTACTAATCCCAACTCTACTATTAGAGAGAGTGATGATATTTAGTTCATATAAGAGTACACTTCCGAATCCATTTACATCTACAGTAATCAGTCCTAACTCAATTTCAAGAAAAATAGCTAACATTTCGGAGAGAATTTGAAGAGTGTGAAAATTATGTGTCGGCGTATTAGAGAGTATCCAACTCCTGGTTTATGAAAAAAAAAATACTGAAGCTAGACATATACCTATTGATGGTTTATATCACGATTAGCTGAATGATGAATATTTTTGTTTTAGATTATTTGCCTTGTTATGTGATCGTGGAGCTTGTTTGAGTTGTGTAGAGTAGAGATAATGTCAATTTTTGTGTGTCATAAGCAGCCAAAGTATTGTTTCTGATTTGGTTGTGATTTAAGTGGAATCCCAATATGATTGTATAGTGGAATCATAGAATAGGTCTTCGCAAGGAATTTTTTAATCTTTGTCTTGGCCTTGTTCAATAAATCTAGAGTTTATGAATACTAGGAATCAAGGAAGAAAGGTAATTTAGAATTAAACGCAAAGAAGTAAATCATAGAATAAAATAAAATTATATGGTGTTTGTTCGTACCAACCAAACAATCTTTATAGAAGAAATTTCTTAACTATGTTATGTACCCTCTTTGCAATGTGTTTTGTCATCGATGTCGTGCTCTTAATCAATCAAATGACATATATGTGGACATTAGGCCGGGAAGTATAACGTCCGTTTTCGATTTTCTTTTGGGACACAGAATCAAGGAAAAAAAATCTCAAGGACTCAATGGACATTTAGTTAGTGCAAAGTTGATCATATGAAAAAAATAATATGGTGTTCATTCATACAAAGCTACCAATCTGATAGAAGAAATTCCTAAAGAAATTCATATAACATTAATTTGGACCAAAGAGACTCTCATGTAAAGTGCACAAGGCGACCATCGGATGAAGTCCACTGTCCGAGTAGAGGTAGTTTGCACAAATATTTTTTGCCTTTAATATAAGACATTGCGTCGTCCCCGAAATTTGTAAAGATTTTTTTTTGAAATATCTATAAATTACTTTTGGAGCAAAAAGAGTCCTATGTCTAAAGTGCACAAGGCCCATCGGATGAATTCGGAATTGAAAAGAAATTTGTAAAGGATATAATTTTTTGAAATATCTAGAAAGTTAAATTTGGAGCAAAGAGACTCTTATGTCTTAAGTGCACAAGGCCCATCGGATGAATTTCACTGTCCGAGTAGACGGAGTTTTCACAAAATGTTTTTCCTCTTTTAAGACGTTGATGGCATCCCCGTAAATTTAATAATCCAAGAAAATAGTGAATAGTTTCCTGCGGTCTGGCGTGTCTTGAAACAGAGAAAAACACCATGATGATCACGGGGGAAAGGAAACAAGGAGATAACAGTGGCCCAGTAGCTGTCATCTGTGTCATGTGCCTTCGGTGGTGATCGACAGTGATTACGCACGAAAGCGTTAACTTTCCAGATCAAAGTTGATGTGGCTAGTCTACCACCCTGAAAAGTGAAGCTAATCACCTGCTCTCCCGGCACCATCATCTGCCGCGTTGCAAATTCCCGTGACAAAAAGCAGCTAAAACAATTTCTTAAAATTCAGAAATCCACTTCCCAGCTCGGGCAATGCTTCCCTGCTCCGATCCGGCGACGGCGACCCTGCAGACGATAGCCCCAACACCACCCAACTCTACCGCTGTCAGCCCGCGTGAACACTCGCTAGCTCGCTGCCGGCCTGCCGCGGCCACGCCCGCGCTGACGGTGGTCCGCCAGTCCTCGTACCCGTGGCCGTGGCCGCCGACGACGGCTGGCAGCTTTCTTTAGCGTGGAGACAAAAGGTGAGAGGCGAAAAGAAAGACCACGGGCGAGTCCAGTGCAGCAGCCGCGGTTGGACTCGCGTTTCTTTTGGCTTTCCTTGTTTCTTTGCTCACCCCGTGCCGTGTGGGGTGGACGAGGGACGGGCCTGGCTTGGCTTGACGACTTCACTGTTCGTCCGTCTGTCTGCGCATCTGGCTCCCTTTCCTTTCCTTTTCAGCGCCGCTTCCTCCCTTCCACTCCCCGCAACCTCCCGGCCAGGGGCAGCCGTCCTGTTCCCCCCCCCCCATCGTCGTCGACGCCGACCGAGGTACTGCCCCTGCTCTCTTTCTCGCCCTGCATATATGCTGGGCAGATCTGGGGTTTCGTCTCGTCTGTTCCTCGGGGGAGGCAGCAGCGGTTGGGGCTTGTGGTCAAGGGCTGGACTTTGGAGGGACAGGTCGATTTTTAGGTGTAGGCGCGGGGGGATACATCGATGCTAGGGGCAGCGCCTTCCTGCAGCGTCGCTGAGCATGCTTGGCTCCGATTGCTTCCCGGCCGAAGCCGGCAGTCTGTGTTGCTGCTGAATGGGGAAAGGGTTACAAGTGACATGCTGTGCTGAAATGTGGTGGGTGTATGTAACTGGATTTCGGAAAACTTGGGTCTCGAAATTAGACGTGGTAGTGGAAGGAAACCGTGATCGTGGACCGATAACCACCTACAGATGGTTAGCTGTGGTGATTGCCTCTTGTTGCATGCTCCGTAGGGCATAGGCTTCTGTTCATATTCAATGCGTGTTCATGAGCTTTAACTGCTATTTTTTGTTATTGTTTGGTAGTTCCTGACTTCCTGTTACGTGCAAACGGGAAGCGACACAAACTTGTTTGTGATCCGAGGGATGTGTCATGTGTGTGAGTGGGTTCATGCCATGGCAACTCATCTATACATTTCTTCTTCCGCAGGGAATGTTGTGACAGCGGATGCGTCACTAGAGCTCGAGGGATGGAGAGATGCGACTGCATCGAGCCGCTGTGGCCGACGGACGAGCTGCTCATCAAGTACCAGTACATCTCCGACTTCTTCATCGCCCTCGCCTACTTCTCCATCCCGCTGGAGCTCATCTACTTCGTCAAGAAGTCGTCCTTCTTCCCCTACCGATGGGTCCTCATCCAGTTCGGCGCCTTCATCGTCCTCTGCGGCGCGACCCACCTCATCAACCTCTGGACCTTCACCACGCACACCAAGACCGTCGCGATGGTCATGACCGTCGCCAAGGTTTCGACGGCGGTCGTATCCTGCGCGACGGCATTGATGCTCGTGCACATCATCCCCGACCTGCTCAGTGTGAAGACGAGGGAGCTGTTTCTGAAGAACAAAGCTGAGGAGCTGGACTGGGAGATGGGCCTGATAAGGACGCAGGAGGAGACAGGGAGGCATGTCAGGATGCTGACTCATGAGATCAGGAGCACGCTTGACAGGCACACAATTTTGAAGACTACTATCGTTGAGCTAGGGAGGACCTTGGGGCTGGAGGAATGTGCCCTGTGGATGCCGTCGCGAAGCGGTTCGAGCCTCCAGCTCTCGCATACTCTGCGCCACCAGATTACCGTCGGGTCATCTATACCGATCAATCTTCCTGTGATCAACCAAGTTTTCAGCAGCAACCGGGCAATTATAATACCCCACACATGCCCTTTGGCACGGATTCGGCCTCTTGCAGGACGATATGTTCCACCAGAAGTGGCTGCAGTGCGAGTACCTCTTCTAAATCTCTCAAACTTCCAAATAAATGACTGGCCAGAGCTTTCAGCGAAAAGCTATGCTATTATGGTTCTGATGCTTCCATCTGATAGTGCAAGGAACTGGCATGTGCATGAGTTGGAGCTTGTTGAGGTTGTCGCCGATCAGGTTATTGCCACTTCTTTTTTCTCCAACACAATGCTGCTTCTTTTCGTTTGGTTATGTATAACATACATATTCATAGGAGTGAATGATGTTCAATACTATGTTTTTAAACTCATATGCTCGTAGTTGTTTCAGTCAATAGACTCTTTAACTGTAAATTCTTATTTATTGGCAAGTATGATGTTATGATCCATTGTATCAGATCATTCTAAAAAAATCTTTATTTCCTTGAAACGAAACGGAACCAAGGCTAATACATGTTGGTATAACATTACTACTAGTACATTATGAAATGATATTGCAAGCTGAGATGCTTCTCTTCTTTTTTCCAGGTTGCAGTTGCACTCTCTCATGCAGCTATTCTTGAAGAGTCCATGCGTGCACGCGATTTACTAATGGAGCAAAACGTTGCCCTGGATTTAGCTCGGCGAGAGGCTGAAACGGCCATCCGTGCTCGGAACGATTTCCTAGCTGTTATGAATCACGAAATGCGAACACCAATGAATGCTATTATAGCTCTCTCTTCCTTACTTTTGGAAACTGAACTCACTCCTGAGCAGCGTCTAATGGTGGAAACGGTTTTAAAAAGCAGCAACCTTCTAGCAACACTTATCAATGATGTATTAGATCTTTCCAAACTTGAGGATGGCAGCCTTGAGTTGGAGATCAGAGCATTCAATCTTCATGCTGTTTTCAAAGAGGTCTGCAACATTATCATTCTCTGGTTGTCTAATGTCTATATGTATATTTCATTTGCCTGAAATTTTTGTTGGTCTTACAGGTGATGAGTTTCATCAGACCAATCGCAGCTATCAAGAGTCTATCTATGTCTGTTATGTTAGCACCAGATTTGCCATTATGTGCTATTGGTGACGAAAAGAGGCTAATGCAAACTATTCTGAATATCTCTGGCAATGCTGTTAAGTTCACCAAGGAGGGCCACATCACACTTTTAGCCTCCGTTCTCAAGCCTGATTCTTTAAGAGAGTTCAGAACCTCAGACTTTCATCCAGCTGCATGTGATGGCCATTTTTATTTGAAAGTTCAGGTAATTATAGAGACTAATTTGAAGGGTTTGTCTTGTTAAAGCTATCAGCTCATGTTCTTGCAATAGGATTCAGAAACAAAGATCTAAATACAAAATAACTTAAATACACCATGTATCTTCATAGTCATCGGAGTAACCTTTGCTCAACATGTGCATGCATGAAATTACGCACGTCTGACCAGGCTGATAACCATTGGTCTGCTGGCATGTGGTGCATCGGAAATCTTGGTTGGAGGGCTGTTAAAGTCACATTGTTGTGAAGTTGTCCATATGACTTGCTGCTTCACTGCAGGCTAGGTCCGATAAATGTTTTTTCTAGTTTTCTCTATACGGCTGTACCATTGGGGCTATCTTTTATTGCTTGTTGCTTGAACACCGGAGAGCAAAGAGAGACTGAAATTGAATTTGCAAAAAACCACACGGTATTAAATTGAAACATAAAGCAGTGGCGCATGAGATGAGAAACCCAAACCAACCCATCATCTTCTCAACTATGCAAGAAATGAGTTAAGATATAGTAACAACAAAGCATTACATCGGAAAAGCACACATGCTGACAGGACTACTTTTTTATTTATAGCTGATGCCAGTGTTCATGAGAATAGAACTGGAATAGAAGTTTCTAAGGTTACAGTTTATGAACATGTCATAGAAGAATGACGGTTTTCAAGATGACTTAAAATCATTATCTAACTATAAAATTTACGTGTTATCAGGTAATTATTAATCAGTTTCTTGATTATTTACGTCCTTTGCCATTCTTCTGTTGCAGCTAAAGGATACAGGCTGTGGCATTAGCCCTCAGGATCTACCTCATGTATTTACAAAATTCGCTCAAACTCAGCCTGGTGGTAACCGAGGATACAGTGGTAGTGGCCTTGGCCTTGCCATTTGCAGGAGGTAATCCACTGCACGCCTCAACCTCCTTACTAGTAAACCTTCTACAGGTTATTGGGTTTGGTAACTCAGTTTCTCTCGAAGCAGCACAAGGATGAAGGATATATATTTACTTTGGCTTGCAGGGGTTCATAATCACCCATTCTAAAACTCGGAAACCTTCTGAAAAATCTTATGTAGGTTTGTTACTCTGATGGGAGGGCACATCTGGCTGGAGAGTGAAGGAGCAGGAAGAGGCTGCACAGCTACATTTATCATTAGGCTCGGCGTATCCGACAACATGAATGCGTATCAGCAACAGCTGACCCCTCACGCATGGCCAAGCAGCGCAAATGCTGATTCCACCGGTCCGAGGGCTCTTCACGAAGAGAGGAGGCCGTCTTCTCTGAAACCTCGATACCAGAGAAGCGTATGAGCTATAGTGTAAATGATCGACGGCAGTTCGGCTCGGCAGCAAGTAGGTAGTAGCTAGTTTTTGTACTCTAATTTTGTGCTTAGTCTTGCGGTAGCTGGCATATATTGTACAAGTAATGTGTATAGCAAATGGGACTGCAGAGTGCAGTTATGTTCCTGGGTACAGCACTAACTTGCTGTGTTCAGTAGAATATACTGTCAGCGGATTTGCGTATTCCGAGTGTGCTTGACCCTCAGAGGCGCTCGTCAGTCGTCATAGCCTGCCCGATTATATCAGGTCGAAACTGTTCTCTCCGTAGAAGCCATGTGCAAAAATTCCAACGAATTCTCAAATTCTAACTTATCTTATTTGGAAGATATAATAAAGAATAATATAGAATGAATAATGCTTCTACTAATTCATTCCTACTATATTCATAATGTTTGATCTTCACATGTATGAACAATTCACATCCGTCACATATGTTTATCTTTAGAATTGATGGCAATAGACAATAGAGTTTGTGCTAACTGAGCTCCCGTGAGCTTTTTTTTTGCGAGAGAAAACTTGTTTTACTCAAAACATCAGAAATTACAATCTGTATAGCATAAGCTTGCTAGACCCTTTGGCCTAGAGGCAAGCCAAACTGCCGTACTAGCACTTGTTCTAGCTAAATTTGCCAAAAAATTACTAGAATTTTGACATCTTTTAACGTTAGTAATACAAGTCTGACAAACTTTTTAGTAGGATTTTTATTTCTTGTATCATCGGTGCATAAGCAGACCGATCAATATGCCATTTTTTCTTGGATATATGCACATGTTCTCATAATCTTATGATTTTTGTGCAGAGTTGTTGTGGTCTATTTTGCTTTATAAGAAATATAGATAGATAGGTGTCTCGACTTTTTCTAGATAAGGATATATCTGTAACTAAAGTGTGAAGTAAGACACATATTTCTAGACGGAGGTAGTAGTTCATATTGAGATTTTACACTTTATAGTACACATCATTGTCTACCTCGACCCCCTTTTGTTCGCTCAGCTTATTTCTTCTTTGTAAAACACACATAAGTATTCGCAGTACGTGAGTAAATTTATACCTTTTGTTGGTGATGTCAATTTCCCACACTCTACCTCTACAATTTTCCAATACAAAAGAAAAGGCTGACAAATTAGAGAAGAACGTACTCCCTCTATATAGAAATAAATAACACAATTTTATCTAGATATGGCTGTATCTAAGTGTGTAGATATATCTATAATAAATTGAGTTACTTTAACCTGGGACCATATAACCGGTTTGAGTGGGACATTGTGTTTTGGCTCATAGGACCACATGAACCCATTATGTAAAATAATTTTTAAATTTATTTTAAAATATTTTAAAAAATCCAAACAAAATTCTAGGTGTGCATCGAGACATTCTATGTTAGCACACGAAGTTTGTGCGGAAAATACATATTTTGCGGCCTATGTAAAAAGAAAAATGTCTCATGAAAATCTATTTTAGATTATATAAAGAATTGCCTTTTTACACCGGCCATAAAAAATGTTTTTATTCCGCGACACTTCGTCTGAGATCATAAAATGTCCGAACATACACCTGGATACTTTTTTCAGAATTTTTAGTCATTTTGAAATATGCTTTTCATACGGTGGGTGCACCTGCACCTATGAGCCAAAGTGAATATCCGGTTTGAATATTGGTTCCGTCCTAAGTAGGCTCAATATATTCAAATTACTAATTTAAACCAAAGTTCTACAGTATGACCAAATAGATAGAAAAAAATACCAACATAAAAAAGTTTGAACGAATACAAAACAACACGCCATATATTTCGGAACTGCTGGAGTATAAAATTCTCAATGTGGCCCACCTGAACGTGACTTGATCCTCCATTTCGTTCTATAGTTTGCAGCACGGCACCGAAATCCCCAATCCATCGAACACACCGTCCACCACTATCCTGAGGTCGCGTGCCTGGCTAGGGTTTACTTCGCCGTCGTCCTCTCCGACTCCGATTCCACCTACCCCTCCTCCTCGCGCCACACCGGCGGGAGCAGAGGACCAGCCGAGCGGGCGACCGATCGGTCGATCGATCGAGGCGGGGATGGCGCTCAGGGTGGCTGCGGCGGCGCACAAGATCCCCCTGGAGGTCGCCCACACCCTCGTGGAGATCGCCGAGGTCGCGCGCTACGCCTACGAGCACCGCGCCGGCCACAACCCGGCCCACGACGACGGCGCCGCGACCCCACCTGCGGTGTCCGCTGACGAGGCGGAGGCCGCGCGGTTGCGGACGGAGAACGCCATCCTCCGCGCCCGCCTCGCCGACGACCTCGTGCTCCTTCGCGAGCTGCAGGGCGCGCCCTTTGTCTCCCAGGAGTGCCCTCCCGACGTGAGCACCTCTCACTTCCTCTTTGACATACTCTCAGATTGCTTTTATCCGCAGTTCGGCTTAGAATGAGATATAACTCCTTGTTGTGTTGTTACAAACAGTTGTTCATCCACAATTTAGCATTACAACGAGATATAGCATTATTGTTGTGGTGGACTTTGAGCCATAGGCCTTGCAGTTATGTTAGTTCCGAGTATTATGCTCTATGCTATTATAGAGAGTGTTAGTATAGAACTTTACATTAAGTTCACTGTTTAACAAGAACTAATCATCTAATATCTCCATGATATGAACTCAACACCAATAGTATAAACTTATAAAATCAACACACTATTCAGTTTAGAATTGTTTGATTTCATTTTTTATGTTGACTGATATCTTTTGGCGATGTGATTTCGTGATGCAGCTGCATAATCGTCTTGTAGCGACAGTCAACAACGCTAGCTTCCTTGCTCATCTTGAGAAAGTACGAGACGAGCCAATGCATCCACATACGGCACTATCTGGCGGTATGACAGGTTCATCCTTGCTAAACCTTGTGAAGTTTTTTTTTGAAGTAACACTAAAAAAAACCATGTGAAGTTTGTTGCTGAACTATGCTTTCATAGCAACTCTCTGTTCCTCTTTTTTTGTTCTGTAATTCTTATGGATTTACATCATTCTTCTCTCTGATCGAATCAAACCAGAGGTGGAAGTTGGAGATACTCCAGACACTAAAGGTGAAGGGAAGAATGGGTCATGGGTCTTGGTTTCCTGTGATACTGCTGGGGGGAATATGGAGGAAATTAGTGGAATTGATAACGAAAATTATGTAATGGTTAATGAAGATGACATCGTCGATGCTCTTGCTACCTTTGTTGCTAGGTGCATTCTCGAAGATCCAAAGTCCAAGGTATATTTTATTTTCACGAGTTGGGATGTCCTCTTCGGCGCTACTTCATCATCTAACTTCTGTTGTTTTTTCTCCAGAAATTATCACCGAAGGAGCTGCAAAAGGGTATGGCTGTCCTCTATGGTTTTGCTCAAAAGTTGAACTTTATAATCTTGTAAATATGGTTTTTGCCTGATATTCCCTTAATTACACCTTCTTCTTAGTTAATGGATAAAGCAAAGCTTTTGCCTTCATATTTTTTTAAAATGTTGTAAATATTATTTTGTTTCTTAAATCTTCGCTCTAAAACAATGACAGCGTGGGTTGATTAATTTGGTCGATCTATAGTTAGTAGCTTAGTGCTTTGAGAAAGTTGACCACCATGGAGACATGGACGCTGGCAAAAAAATGTCAGAATTTACAAGATAGGCTGTTTGCAATTGAGAAAGTTCATCATAATGGGGACCTACTGCACTTGTGACATTTGGGAGATTAACAGCTCGCTGCTATGTTATGGACTTTATACTACAAAGTTGTTGCATGTCTTTATCTAACCGATTACTCGAGGATCTCTCGAGTCAGGGCATAATAGAGATAACTAACTAGCACATCTGGTCCTATTTTAGAGACTCGAACAAGTATTTAGCCATGATCAAAGTACGTCCTTCACTTTGATTGAGGTTGTATGTTAATTACCCTTGTGCTCAGGCTTTCTCTATTTCACCGAAGAAACAAATATTTTGTTGAAATTAGCTTAATTATTACTCCCTCCGTCCAATAAAACTTGTTGGACATTTGTTAAAATTTGGATGTATCTAGATACTATTTAGTGACTAGATACATCTAAATTTTGACAAATCTCAAACATGTTTCATGGGACGGAGGGAGTAGTACGCATGTGGCTGACATTTCTATTTTATTTCATATGGATTCTAACTTCTAGTTTGTAAGCAGCTGTTGCAACGGCGTTGAGCTCCATGACAGACCGGAAGAAATGGATAAGTTTCTGGGAGGCTGCAAAGGTGATTTACATATTGGCAACTTGGGGGATCACAATTGCAGGGTAATATTCTCCCCTTGAAATTTGTATGTCCCGTGTTACAAACTTATAGGCAAAAAACACAGTTGTTTTGATTGTTTTTTTTTGATTGGATGCAGGCTGTACAGGAGTCGTGCTGTCCTGAAAATGGCAGCGAAAGGAGCTGTCGTGTCCACCAAATTTATCATGAAGGCAATGTGAGATGCCAATGAATAGTGGCATCATGAACACGAGCAACAATCAACAAGCTGTAAATACAAACTCGTCGTGTTAACTGTACATATGTGATATGGTTTAAGCCTGTAAAGTTCGAAGTGATAACTATTTCTCTCATCGTGTATGAATAACGGGGCATATGTCTGCTTGACATGTTTCAATTGATATAGGAGCTCTGTTCCCGTGTGTTTGCAGTGCACCAGAGTCTCTCAGGACTGATTGCCCTTCCGTTTGAACTGTCTTCTTTATCTCTCCCTCCCTCCCTCTCTCCCTCTCTCCCTCTCCCTCTCCCTCTCCCTCTCCCTCTCTCTCTCTCTCTCTCTCTCATATTTTAGGTAGTCGTAACTTCTCACCTCACGGCAGACTACATAGACCTGGTTGCAGTGTTGATCGGTTTCATCTCAATCTCCCTCAATTCAATTTCTTTGACATGCAAAATCAAATACTCCCCTCCGTTCCAAAAACCCAAATGCTAAAAAGTGCTCGGAGGCTCGTTGTTACGTCTCGGCCTCCGATTTGTGGCCGTTGGATTCTCCTCTGGCGTGTTCGATCACGCGCGTGCCCGCCTGGTTTTCTGACAACTTCCCACCTGGGCCCGCGTGGCCACCTGTGCGAGAGAGAGGGGCGTTTGACCATTCCGCTTCGTCTTCCTCTGCCGTTCCCTTTCTGTTCCTTCCTTTCCCCATTTCTCGTCGACGAGCACAGAAATAGCTAGGGTTTCTCCACTAGATCTTTCTCGGTCTTGAGCGAGCGCGCGAGAGGCCTTGAGCTCGTCGGCGGAGGGCGAGCGCGCGCCAGAGGGCGGCGAGCTCAAGCCCTATGGTCGAGCAGTGCGGTCGGGGCGGCGAGCTATGCGGCGGGGAGTGAGACGCGCGGTAGGGCGAAGCGAGATCTGTGACGGAGACCAATAGGCGCGATGGATGGAGATTTTCGTCGGAGATAAAGCCGCGCGCTACGGCAGGGTGCTCATCGACGGAGCCGGGACGGAGATGACCCCCTATGCGTACGATTTTCCTCTCATTTCCTCCTATTTCGGCTCGAGGTGGCCCGTCCTCACGCGTACGCAGCCTCTCACCCGAGAACGTAGCGCGCCGCCGCTTAGGGTTCGGCCGCCAAGCGCCGCCGCATCGACTGACCGGCCGCCGCCTCCTTCCCCACCGCACCTTCCATCCCTTTCACCTCAGTCGAGTTCCCCGCCGGCCGACAATCTACTGCCCATGTGCCTAGGAGATGTTGTGTGCCTGGGCCTCGAGTTTCCCACCAAACAGGTGGTCGCCAGTTTGACGCATCGCCTTCTCGCTGCTGGCCGGGAGGTCGCCATCCCCACCGACCGGGAGCTCGCTTGACTGGCCCAGGAGCATGCCCGCGTCGTCTTCTGTATGTATGGATCCAGCTGCTACAGGGATTGACATGTATGAGGTATGTAGATGAATATATCTTGGCTGCAACAAAATGCAACTGGTAGGTAGAATTCATTTGCTACCTACCTAGATGAAACTGTCGCAGTGCTTGCACTTTGCATCTTGTTCCCGTTGACAACCCAGTTTGCAGTGAATGATGCAAAATGTCTGGTGATATCTGCATTTACATTGTACTACTCATGATTCGTCCTCAGTTAGATTTGATATGTGAGTAATTCAGTAACCGAAGTTTCAAGCGAGAAAATTAATTCATCAATCTGGTAGCATGTCTTTCATCATGTGGTACTGAACTATTTGTATTTCCGATGAACATTATTAATTCAAGCCTTGATGTTGCATTTCCGATCTTCATTTATCTATGTCACATAACAGATTTAGGTGCCAATACCCTGCTCGTTTTTATGCACATGTCCCTTCTTCCTTGTGTGCACAAATCTCGGTTGGTATGACAAGGGAAAACGTTTTGAATTTTCTAATGGGGTAGAACATGCACATACCATTGGTTGGGCTTTTGCAGATCCCCATGTTTTTTAGGGGTTTTAGTTACCAAAGGCACTTCACTTTTTTCCGTTTTCATGATGATCTCGGTAAATATGGGTTTCATAGTGTTTCATATAACCCGAACTTTATCCCATCTGATGTGTTAACCGCCATGTTGTTTTCACCTGTCCTTTTTTTCTTACTAGTAAATGTTACTCACTACTACCTAGTTGTTCTGGTTGTAAGAGACAAACAGGACAGATTACATGTACTTAATGGGATAGTTTTAGTTCTTTCTGCTTGTTGCCATGATTTATGCATGTTGCTTCCTTTTTTGAGCTATATGAATAAGGTTGTTACCAGTACAATTAAGTTGCTTTATCACAATGCTGAAGTTGTTTTATCAGTATGCTTAAGTTGTGTACTGAAATAGATCAAGTTGATTCGTCCAGCATGCTTTAGTTGTTGGGTATCGCTACAATCTGTTTGAGTCTTCCTTTTTTGAGCAACATGTATAAGTTGCCCACTTGATTAATTAGTTGACTTGTCAACATGATTAAGGTGCTTATCTGTTTGAGAAACATGCATAAGTGGGTTAGTGATTTAATTAAGTTGTTCTATTAACATCCTTAAGTTGGGTACTGCAAGTAATTAAGTTGGTTGTGCCAGCATGCTTAATTTATTTTTTGCAATTTAGCTACGGTTCCCCCCCCCCCCCCCCCCTAAAAAACATGCATAAATTGGCTACTGGTTTAATTGAGTTGCATTGGTAAATAAAATTAAGTTAGCTACTGAAAATAATTAAGTTGCTTTCTGTTCAACATGCTCAAATTGCTAGCTGGTCAGTCCAGCTAGGTTTCTTTTTCCTTGAACAACATGCATTAGTTGGATAGTGGTTTAATTAATTTGCTTTGGTCAAAATGATAAAGTTGGCTACTGAAAGTAATTAACTTGCTTTTTTTCCCATTAAGCTCAAGTCATGCTCTAGACTCTAGCTAGGTTTCTTTTCCTTGAGTAGCATCGATAAGATGGCTACTAGTTGATTTAAGTTGCCTTGCTTCACATTTTTAAGTTGGCTACTGAAAGTAGTTAAGTTGCTTTTCGTTCTACATGCTCAAATTACTAACTTGTCAGCCTAGCCAGATTTCTTTAGTTGCTTCACCAACTAGATTAACGTGTATACAAATATTACCTGCACGCCTCCATGACTATGTAAGCGTCGGAGAGTCTCTCGACCCTGAAGCTCATGCACTAGTACCTCAAGGACGTGGACTCGCTCATGGACTAGGTAAGCTATGGCTGAGCGTGACGTGAGCCATGGGTGAAGGCTGGCACCAAGGCACCAAGGCTGTCGATGCGTGTCACATGTTGTCCTACGAGTTAAGGTACCCTCTTGACCTCATGAGGTAGCAGCTTTGATCTGGTCAACGTGCTGATACGTACCATGAACTTATGTTTCTTATGCCACTTAATTAAGTTGATTAGAAATATTAGTCTAAGTTCCATACTGATCCTCTTTTAACTTTTCTTTTTCACATATCCATGAACCTAGTGGAGTTGTTCTGTTTATCATCTCTTTGTCCTCAATTAAGTTGTTTTGCCTACATTCTAAAGTTGTTTCTACTACTTAATTAAGTTGATTAGACATCTTAGCCTAAGTTGCGTACCGATCCTTATGTAATTTTTCCATTACTAATTTATTCAAATATCGTTGCCATTACCGAATTCAATTTGCATCAACTCTTTTTGTAGCCTTGCTAATTGTATGAACTAACTTGCCTACAATGGAGTGGTTCTACTGTTTTCTGCTACATATTATATAGTAAATACATTGCGATCTTTTTTCATAATTAATTTTTGATAATTCAAGTTTCAGAGGGAAGGGTGGGGTATTGTTTTGTTGGGTAAAGAATGATGAAACTAAGATTAGTAATACATACTACTAGCATATGTCAAGTTTGCCTCTGCACTTCTGTTAAAATAGCCTGCCAATACTGATAAGTTTACTTTACACTTATGTAGAGTTGCAAGATGGTGTATGATTAGTTGCATTTTGAACACACTGCAACCAAGTTGATTACATGATTTTATCTAGTTGTTTTTACTCCAGCCTAAGTTGCAGATTTGTATGATCATGTTAGGGTTTTTTTTTTTTTGAATCCCTGCAACTAAGTTGTGTACATGATTTTTATCTAGTTGTCCTTACTCTAGCCTAAATTGTTTTCACTCTAGCCTAAGTTGTGGCAGAGATCATGTAGAGCCGTAGAGGTTTATGGTGTATACTTTAGTCTAAACTACTTATAAAGGCACGAACATGGCAGAAACATCTGATCTCAGCCGTCAAACCATGTGAATCTAAAGGTCCATATCGCTCCACTGATGAGCGCATCACTAATCCAAACTAATTATAGGCCTGCTCTGGCATGATCGCAGCTCCAAACCCGGGCCCTACTCTCCCTTCCTTGTATTTGCGCTCCCTCTCCCTATATCTCCTGATCTCCTCACGGCCGCTAGGGTTTCTCTGCCGCCACGCATAAGAGCGCGACAAAGCCGCAACCGCGAGGACGCTGGGTGTATTCCCCGCGACGCGTGCGAGCATGACGAGCGCCTCGAACAGCATGGAGCGCCAGGCGGAGGCGGTTCGACCTCCAGATCTCCACACCCGATGTCTGAGCCAGCAACGAGTTTTTTGAACTGTCTCCCCGTCCTCCATGGCCGCACATGCAGCCGGTACCACAGCCGAAGACAGAACTGGCTCCGCCGCAGTCATGAGGTGCCGCCGTCAAGCATGAGGTATTTCAGAGTGCAAACTGCCATTCTAGATCGGATCACATCAGATGTGTTACGGGAGTACTATTTGATTCATCCAGTTGAAGGATGTTCTTCCGGTTAGACAAAATACTATCAATTAACCCACGTTGGAGTATCACCTGTTGCAGATATAAGTTATTTACTTATCCCTGTTTATGGTGCAGATAGTCTATGAGAACACCGGAGTGCCCAGAGAAGACCCGTCACGCCTACAGTTATAATGGCACAACGTGGCAGTGGTCCTCAGGACAAAGTAAATGTGAATCAGATTATTATTGAAGATCAAGAAACAGACTGACTGTACATGCATATCTTCGACAACAATTCTGTTTACAGCATACTCCATGGGGCAAGCTTAAAGTAACTGGGGACACTGTTTTACCAGTTTCACTCAGCAACTAACTCCTTGGATTTATTTTTTTGAAACGAACTCCTTGGATTTTGATTATTGATTGACCGGTATGCACTCTTCTACCACTGTAAGTTGCCAGATGCAAGAAATGAAGTATGTTCCATGCATGTTTCAGATCAACTCAATGAACAAAGCTAGGTTGGTTTGTCATGCAAGCCAGTTTGGGGATTGGCGCTGTCATGATTCATAATGTTTTCATTACTCTTGTATTTTTAAGCTGATCAAATAGGATCTGGTACACTGATTAGTGCTCATTTTTTGCATCTCGAATTGGAATTAGTAGATCATTTATCCATTCTTTCAAGTTGTGTACATGAATTCATTCTCTGTGGTGGTGATTATTTTGTAGTTTTATACTGGGAGAATATATGTTTCTGGTAGAGGGAGGCTACTTCAGTTTAATTTTTCTCAAATTAATTTTTTGCCTGGTGGAAACGTGCATTTGCACGTGCCATTGTTACTAGTTGTTTTAAAACCGATGGTTCAAGTTAGTTTACAATGTTTTTTGTAGGGAAGTGTTATGTTCTGCATCACTATATTCTGGTTTAATTTTGGTTTGACTGCATACTCAACTCACACGTATTATTTACATGTTGCACTCTAAATCGATTTATTTCTAACTGATGGTTTATGTCTCATGGGATGGTTGTGATGTTTTAATTGCGGCCTCCTAGCACACTGTTTGTCCAAACCACCACCAGACCCATCTTGGTAGCCAATGTCCGCGTATTGAGATTCCTAAACCATCTCTACCACATGTTGTGTGGGAACTAGTGGCTCTGTGTCATTGCCATTAGCTTCATTTTCCTCATCCATAGGGTGTGTTCAGATCTTGATCACACATTTGCAACATCAGAAAAAATCATTACCATTAGGGATTTATTTTTCCTGCAACCCTGGTAACGCAAGCAACATGAAACTAATGTCATTCATTCATGCTTAAGTTGGCTTCTGAAAGTAATTGAGTTGTTCTGTAATTGTGCCTAAGTTGGCTTCTTAAAGTAATTGAGTTGTTTTGAAAATTATGTCCAAGTTTGCTTCTGAACGTAATTGAGTTGTTTTGATGCCATGCTTTAAATTGGCTTCTGAAATTAATTGAGTTATTTTGATAATTATGCTTAAGCGGGATTCTAAAGTAATTGAGTTATTTTGATACCATGCTTAAGTTGGGTTCTGAAATTAATTGACTTGTTTTCATAATTATGCTTAAGTGGGCTACTAAAGTAATTGAGTTGTTTTGATACCATGTTTAAGTTGGCTTCTGAAATTAATTGAGTTGTTTTGAGTTATGCCTAAGTTGGTTTCTAGAAGTAATTGAGTTGTTTTTAAAATTATGCCTAAGTTGGTTACTGAAAGTAATTGAGTTGGCTGCTGAAAGATCCAAACCTGACATCTGTAGAATGACAATACTACTTAGGTTATTCAGTTCTTTTCACATCCTTTGGTCATGCAAGATACCGGTAAATGATAAGTAACTTGGGTGTATTTTTGCATTACAACAACACTCTTTTTTTGGGTACTAATTTGGTTCAACTTTTTTCCAGATAAATCAGCTCGTGATGGTGGCAGCATGATCAAAGAGGCAAATATTCCCTACATCATCGGCACAACAATATGTACAAAGTCAGATAAGACTGATGATTAGTGTTTAGTAGTTAGTACTAGTCCAAGCTATTGTTTATTCGATCTAAAAATATACTTTTTTCATGTCAATACCTTGTTAAACTTCTGTTGTGCAAAAGATATAACCAGGAACAACTAGTAGTATGTCCATTTCAGGGAAACATCAAGTTCATGTCGCAAGTGTTTAGTACTGCCTTTTTATTTTCACTATGTCATGACAAGTTGACTTCCCTGTCTTTCCTATGATGCCATTTTCAACAATGTACATCCAGTTTAGCTGGTTGTGACAGGTATAATATTTAAGTTGTACTTATGCAATCTACTAAGATGCTTTCTGCATGTAAAGGAGCATCATAGTTGTGTTTTGGCGATGTTCTAGTTGCAAGTGGCAGTTTTCCCTCTAGTTTCAGTTGAGGTTATAAAGTTGCACCTGGGAACCTTTCTTTTCTGTTCTAGCTCACGGATACAATATATCTTTTTTACTTGATGGTTTTTCTTCATTGGGGCGTTGCTGTAGAAGGTGAGGGGAAGGGGGGAAGCATGCAGATCTATTTTACTTAACCACCTTCTGCATGAAGTAAAGTAGAGGGAAAGCATGCATATACCTTTGATTGGGATTTTGGAGTAGATGGAGTTTTTGCTCCTTAGGTTGCTACCTTTTACTCAGAAACAATTCATGGAGATTTGGAGGAGAAACAAATCTGGGAGATAGAAGAGGAAGAAGGTTGGAGGAGGATGAAAGCCGGATCTGGAGTTTTTTTAGGGGAAAACCCCGATCTGGTGAGTGACCGAAGCACCCAGGTGGTCACGTGATTCCCGCGCGAGAGGTGCCCCTTTCCTCTTTTGGACGTAATTAAACAGTGCGGGAATACTTTCCTTATTTGGACCGAGGGCTGGATCAGACTAAGCAGCCCCCGGAGGCTGACTAGTCGTGTCCTCCAAAAAAAGCTCCTCAACTTTTGTATCTATATATATATCATGTTAATATACATCCAAATCTAGACAAAGTTGAGAAGCTATTTGTGAAACGGAGGGAGTATTATGTACTTTCTCCGACCCAAAAAAATCTGATCAAGTCTGTCTAGACAATGTTTTTAGTGTGTAAATACATTTGTATCTAAAAAAAAAACTAGCAGCTCTTTTTTTTGCGGAAACTCTATGGAATTTGACTAAGTTTGCAGGAGAAAATATATACATCTATGGTACCAAATCAGGACAAAACTAATACGGGTTAGGAACTGTCGTATCTCGAATTTTTCTGTGAATTTTATACTACGTCAAATGAGTTTTCACTGAACTCATGAACTGTCGCTTCCTAATGGGCCTTGTTCGGACATTCTGTGGGCTGAACCAGCCCAACCAGGCCTTGCCTAGCCTACCATCTTCCTCCCAGGTCTCCAGTATCCGCGTTCGTTCACCCCTGTTTATCGCAAACCCTCCTTCCAGCGCCGCCGCCACCACCAAGAACCTCATCGGCTCCGGTCTTACTCTCCTCGCCGCGGCGGAGGCATCCGATTCCCCACGCCACACTCTCCAATGGCTACCAAATCCCAAAAGAAGAAGAAGCTTTCCGCCGGCAACCCCTCTATCCAGGCCAAGCCCCCCACCCCCAAACAAAATCCTAATCCTCCGAAACCAACGGAGAAGCAAGCGACAACGGCGGCGGCGATGAAGCCGAAGAAGCAGAAGGAGAGCAACGAGATCGACGACATCTTCCAGGCCACCAAGCCCGACAAGAAGCGCAAGCCGCAGGAGGAAGGGGAGGTGGCCGAGGGGGACAAGAAGCCCAAGAAGAGCAGGGCCGAGGGGGCTAGCAAGAAGAGCAAGAAGGAGAGTAGGGGCAAGGGCAGTGAGCCGGGCCACGAGGAGGTTGCGCAGAAGCGGCCGCGGCGGCGCACGAATGACGGGCTCACCATTTACTCCGCGGATGAGCTCGGGTTCGGCAAGGCCGACGCCGGCGGCACCGCGCTCTGCCCCTTCGACTGCGACTGCTGCTTCTGAGCTTTCAGGGGCCACCGTAGGCCCGAGGTGACGTGATCAGGTTACATCGTTGTGGTGTGTTGTAATTCTCGGTTGATTGGATAACTATGTGGTTAGATTTGTGATCAGATGAAATGGAATTTTGGTTCTCCGCTATCCACTGTTTTACAAGAGATTCAGCTGATAGATATTTCCAGTGTAACCAGTTACTTTGCACTAGTTTTTCATGATGCTACCTAGTTCTTCTGGTAACTATTGTGAATTGGCAGCTCAATGCTAACTGGTTGGAGCATCATTAACTTGTTTAACATTGTATGCTGGAGTTGATCACGTGCACTTACTTGATATGCCTATTGATCTGAAGCTAAAAAATACCTGTGTTCTGATATCAGTATAATGCCATCAGGAGTATCTCGGCAATACATTTGCTAAATGCCAACATGAAACAGGAATGCCTGGTTCTAATGCTTGGTTGATTTGATAACTATGTGGTTAGATTTATGATCACGTGAAATGAAATTTAGGCTTTCTGCTATATGCCTACTGCCACCAGTTACTTAAGGATAGTTCACAGTTTCATGACACTGCGTAGTTGTTCTGATAACTGTCATTAATCCGCTGGCAACTCACTGCTCACTGGCTAGAGTATCAACAACTTGAACATTATATACCAGAGTTCAGTCGATCACCTTTTTTTTTTGGATTAGTTGATCACTTACTGATACGCCTATTGATCCCTAGCTAAAATACTCATGTTCTGGTATATCAATATTATGCCATCAAGAGTGTTTTGTAGCGATCCATGAGCTGAATGCTGAATGAAACACGAATGCACCTTTACTGCATATTTATGTCCAAACCCGAGTATTGTTTCAAGAGTAGAAAATGGGGCTTTGCTGGGGCTCTGTCCTCCATCACCTGAAGAGCTTGTGTCCTTATGAGGTGCAAGCCAAAGGTCCAGGACAGGCCTCATTTTCAGTAGCTATTTTACCTGGCAAGTGACATCTCAGGCTGAAAGCATGGTTGTACTGCTTGGTCGATTTGATAACTATGTGTGGCTAGATTTCTTATCAGATGAGATAAAATTTTGGCTTTCTGCTATATGCCTAGTGCGACCAGTTACTTAACGGTAGTTCATAGTTTCATGACAGTATGACACTGAGTAGTTGTTGTGGTAACTGTCATGAATTCGTTGGTACTCACTGCTCACTGGCTAGAGTATCAAGAATTCAAACATTATATACCAGAGTTCAGGTGATCATGTGCCATCACCAACTTCAATATACTAGTATAGATCACGGTCGGGGGGTTATAATGCTACCGAGAACACGGTTGCACCGAAACACCTGGGGCTCAAGGGGCATGTGTGTCAGAACTTGTCAAAAACAAAGGAGAACAAGTGACATCTCACGAGAATACACTGCCACCTTCTGAAGCTTGAGATGTGCTCATAGGTCAACTTATACTTAGTACTCCCTCTGTTCCATTCTATAGTGCCTATAGTTTTTTGACACGGAAATTAGCGTAAGAGTATTTTTTACACAAGACCCCTAGCTGAACGATTTGAGATCAACGTAAAATTTGGTAAATCCATATCTTACTAACTTACAATAACAAATTTCGGACCTAAACGATTTGGGAGCTGAACGGGGAGGGGGTAATTGAAAAAAAGCTAAGCTACAACCTTATATTCTAAAACAAATGCCAAAAATCTATAGGCACTATAGAAAGGAACGGAGGGAGTATTGCACTAGAATATTGGCTTGCCAAAGTGTCTCGGGAGCAGGAGGTAGAAGATGTCCCTATGCATCCCAACCCTACTAGCTAGTTTCTACTTGTCCCATTGTTTCTAGGTAAGCGAAGGGCTAGCTTTTAAACAAAGTGCATGGGAAAAGAGGTAGAATACATGATACATAAAGCATGTAAATACTACACTCGTTAGCAACCATTGAACCATGGGTTTGAAATGTTCAATGTTAGTATCATTTGTTGTTTACATCCTCTTCCTAGTACTACACTATCGAGTGCTTTAATGTCACTGCTCCCTCTCCTCAACAAATTGTACTCATGCATTATTGATGCTAGGTAGAGTCATCTCCAATGGTAGCCGTATTCATTATTGAACAATGGCTGGTCAATATTTATTATAGCTTAGGCCTTGGTGTGTAGTAATGTGTCATGCTTTAGGTTAATTACTTAACTTGGCATCAAGGATCTAAGATACCAGAGCCCAGAGAGTGGTAATGTGATATGCTAGTTTGCAGGTTCAGACAAGGTAACATAAACATTGTATAGTGGACCTCAGTTGATAACTTTATGACATGCCTATTAAGCAGTAAAATACATATGTTCTGGTAAAATATCAGTGTCATGGCATCAAGAGTATTTCATAGCGATACATTATCTGAATGCACGAATGAAACAAGAATGCCCTTTTACTAATGTTTGTGGATAAACCCAAGTCTTTTCTTGAGATCAACAAGTGGGGTTTTCTCCCGCATTACCTAAATAACTTGTGTCCTCATGTGGTGCATAGTAAAGGTGCCTCCTGGCATTGTTTTCAAAAGATTTTCTACCTTGCTAGTTACATCTGAAGCTGAAAGCATAGTTCAGTTTGTAACTCAAGTGTGTTGAGCAAAGATGGATCAACATTTATGGGCTGATGCTTTCCTGTAGTATTCAGTGATGCTTTGGGTGGACTGATCAACTTGACATCAATTAAGAATGTAATATATCTGAGCAGAGAAGGCTAGTGTGCTGGTTTAGATGAGGCAACTAGAGGTCATGGTCTCATGGATCAAACGTTGTGGTCATTTGTAAGGTATTTAATTAGCTAACATCCACATTAGTATGTTCATCTCTCGTTGTTAGTTCAGTGCATATGTTTAAACTTTAGTATGGATAGTTTATATTTGGTTATATGTTTATGTCTCATGAGATGATTCTTGCCATTGCTCGTTTGTTTGTGCTATGCAGATTGTAATTTGGAGATGGTCAGCAATGCATTTCAGCTTTGGTATACACTTGTAGTATGTGAGTGGGATGAGGGTTCAGAAGCCATTTTGTTTCTTAAATGGGTAAGGCCGTGAGGGAACCGACAATAGAGGCTGCAAGAGGGTGATTATATAAAATACCTTACCGATGCTAACTGGTAAGTCAATATTATGCTCATACACTAGATAAGGTGAAATTAGAGCTTTAGAACATATTGTAAAACTAAGTTGATAAGTTACAGACAAAGAGAACACCCTGCTTTACTTGGTTTGCATTCACAAAATCAAGAAATAGTTGTTTTGTAGACCCTAAACTTTGTTATGCCAGATCAGATTGGATATTAATATTGAGAATGCCATCTTGTTTATTGCTGCTTTAATAGAACTACTATGTAATGAGAGGATTCTACATTTCTAATTGGAGATGCAGTTTCTAGAGGTCCATAGTGGCCTATGCATTTCTCCATGCTTGTTCACAATTTTACAGTGAAATTTCCTCTACAATACACATGTACACTATGAGGTGGCAGTGAGTAGCTAGTGTTTTTGCCGTGTAACGCAGTTTTCTATGGTGTTAGTTATGATGTTTCTCCAGTAGTATCATTGTTGTCACAGTTCTTTGCTGCCTAGAAATGACCGACGTCCTGAGGATGCTCAACTAAATAGTGTCAGCTGTAACTAGGATGGGCTCTAAGCCTCTAACTAGAATGGCTTCTATCACATGGCGATCGATCTATTTAAGAACCAACCTCATAAACCACACCGTCTCCACTGTCACAATGAGCTTACGAAGCAACCACACGTAGCAAACTTCAACATGAACCTCTTATTCTGGAATTCCCTGCCATATAATGTTAGACCATGCATGCATATTACATCCTGGTCAAGGGACAATTACAATAATGACCCTGAGAACTCATGCCTCCAAAACACTCAGAGGGACGTGTGAGGGAATGCGTCCAATGATCCAAAGTTGAACCGTATAGTTCCATTGCACTTAGTCCCGAAGCCAGAGATGTGCTTAGAAATCAACTAACACCAAGTATTGCACAAGATCATAGGCTCGCCCAACTAACTCGTGTTATGCTCGCAAGGGAGCAGTAGGCAGAAGATGTCCCTGTGCATCCCAACCCTACTAGCTAATTTTCTGTCTGTAACAGACTAACACTGCTTCTAGGTTGGGGAAGAACTAGTCCGTGAACAAAGCACATACGAGAAGAGGTAGAATACATCGTCCCTATATAAGAAGCATGTAAACACTACACTAAAAATTGTGGGTTCGAATGTTAAATATAAGTAGCGTTTGTTGTTTTCATCCTCCTCCTAGTACTGCACAATCAAGTGCTTCAATGTCACTCCCCTCTCTTCAAAATTTCCCTTCATGCATTATTGATGCAAGGTAGGGTCATCTCCAATGGTAGCAATCTTCATTATAGGACAAAGCAGATCAAGATTTATAGGTCGGGCAGATGCTTTCTTGTAGTAATGGGATGCTTTAGGTTGACTGTAAGATATCAGAGCACTAGTAATGTTCTACCTTTCAGATTTGAATGAGGTAATAACTAAAGGTCGTTGACCAAACATTGTTAATATTTGAAGGGTAATTTTATTTACTAACTTCGACATTCCCTACTGTCCAATCATTCATTTTGTCTGGTTAATTCGGCACATATATTTGAACTTATGATTCTTTTGTATGGAGAAATCATAGTACACTAGTACTGTATATGATATCTCATAATATGATTCTTGCCATTACCCAATTTCATGCGCAATTTTGCAATTTCAAGATGGTAGGGTGCACTGTCAGCTTTGTGTACCCTTGCATGTGAGTGGGATGAGGGTTCAGAAAGCGTTTTGTTTTTCAAGTGGGTAAGAGCATCTCTAACGAGCCCGTAAATCCCCCTGGAACTGAACTTTTCTGGCAGATTTACGGGTTCGGGCCGAATGTGTCGCAAAACGGAGCCCGAAAAGATGGGCCGGCCCGTAAAAGAAGTTCAGGGGCCCGAGAAACTCCCCGCACGCCCCGTATTAAAAGGGTTCGCGGAGGGGAGTTCGGTTCGCAAACCCTACTCCCCTCCGCTGTTCCACTCCCTCCGCCGCCGCCAAGCACGTTTTCCGGCGAGCAATCCAGCGAGCCCCAGGCAGCGATCCAGACCCCGCGTCGGCGCGATGGCGTCCCGTGGCGGCTCCCAAGGCCGTGGCGCCGGATTGGGCGGCGGCGACTCGCCGCCGCGTCCGCCTGTCTTCCGCACCGAGGCGGAGCGGTGGGAATGGAAGAAGTCGGAGGGCGCGCGCAAGCGCAGCGCCCGCCGGTGGACGAACTGGGGGCTCACACCCCCAGGGAAGCTCGCTAGGTACGGCAACGCCGGCGAGAGCTCCTCGTCCGGCCATTCAAGCCGCGCACCGTGGCTCCCCGTCACGGATAGCAACGACGACGCGGACCTCGCCCCCGCGCGGTCGCCCACCATCTCCGCTGGGGACTACGTCCACGGCAGCGACGAGGAGGAGGCCGTCCTCGCGTAGACCAAGGCCGTCAGCGAGGCGGAGGCTCGCGTTCGCTTCCGCCGGGAGGAGGCGAATGCCGTTCGCCAGGTCCGAGAATACGAGGCGGCCCGCGTCAAGCGTGAAGCTCGTCCTCGACAGCGTCGGCGCCGTCTGCCGCCGACACGCTGCGCCACCACCGGCACCGCCGCGCGCGTAGGCCACTTTATAGGCCGCATTTTGCTTAGCTTAAGTAGCGCTCGTCGGTGTACCAGTACAACTATAGCTTTAATCGAACGAACTTTGTATGTTTTGATGCTCAATCGGAGCATCAATTTCATCTCGAACTATGATCATCGCCTAATTTACCCGCGCCATTTCGAATTCCGTTTTTCAGTTCCTATTTTACGGTTTCTGTTCTGCGCCACTGCCAAAATCGAACGAACTTACGTTTTCGGAAGACTGAAAACCACTTTTTCGGTTTGCACTTTTTCGGGCTCTACTAGAGATGCTCTAAGGGACTAAGCCTAAGGGGACTTAGGATAGATGCGGGAAGAGGGTGTGATGGTCACTGTAAAACCAATATTATGCTCATAAGGTGACATTGAAATTATTAAACACAGCTGATAAGATACAGACAAAAAGAACTCTGCTCTGATGGCTTGCATCCAAAAAATTGAGCAACCATTGTTTTGTGAGCCCAAACCTTCTTACAGCATGCCAAATTTTTATGCCAATATTAAGCATGCCATCTGATGTGTTGTTGCTTTAGTGTAAGCATGGGACCTGAGGTTTGCCATTCTGATATCAGTATAGTGCCGTCAGGAGTATCTCAGCAATAAATTTGCTAAATGCCAACATGAAACAAGAATGCCTAGTTCTAATGCTTGGTTGATTTGATAACTATGTGGTTAGATTTATGATCAGATGAGATGAAATTTTGGCTTTCTGCTATATGCCTAGTGCGACCAATTACTTAAGGATAGTCATAGTTTCATGACACTGCGTAGTTGTTGTGATAACTGCCGTGAATTCATTGGCAACTCACTGCTCACTGGCTTGAATATCAAGAATTTGAACATTATATACCAGAGTTCAGTTGGTCACTTACTTTTTTTTTAGATTACTTGATCAGTTACTGATAACTGTTGATCCCTAGCTAAAACACTTACTTTATGGTATGTCAATATTATGCCCTCAAGAGTGTTTTGTAGCGATCTATTAGCTTAATGCTAAATGAAACAAGATTGCACCTTTAGTACATGTTTATGGACAAACCCAAGTATTGTTTCAAGAGTAGAAAATGGGGGTTTTGCTGGGGTTTTCTCCTTCATTATCTGAAGAGCTTGTGTCCTTATGGGGTGCAAACCAAAGGTCCAGGGCCTCATATTTTCAGTATTTATTTTACCTGGTAAGTTACATCTCAGGCTGAAAGCATTGTTGTAATGCTTGGTTGATTTCATAACTATGTGGTTAGATTTCTTATCAGATGAGATGAAATTTTGGCTTTCTGCTATATGCCTTGCGCGACCAGTTACTTAAGGATAGTTCATAGTCTCATGATAGTATGACACTGCGTAGTTGTTGTGATAACTGTCATGAATTTGTTGGTAACTTGCTGCTCACTGGCTAGAGTATCAAGAATTTGAACATTATATACCAGAGTTTAGGTGATCACGTATCATCACCAACTCCATTTTAGTTGTAGATACATCCATTTTAGCATCAAGTAATATGGATCAGAGAGAGTAATAGTATTGATCTGGGTCAGGGGGTTATGATGCTACTGAGAACACAGTGTCACAGTCGCACCAAAATACCTAGGGCTCAGGTGGCATATGTGACGGAAATTGTCAAAAACAAAGGAGAACAAGTGACATCTCATGAGAACACACTGCCATCATCTGAAGCTCGAGATGTGCCCATAGGTCAACTTATACTTAGTGTTGCACTAGACTATTGGGTCACCCAAGTATCTCGGAAGCAGGAGGTAGAAGATGTCCCTATGCATCCTAACCCTATTAGCTAGTTTCTACCGGTCCCATCGTTTCTAGGTCAGCGAAAGACTAGCTTGTAAACAAAGTGCATAGGAGAAGAGGTAGAATACATGATACCTTAATATAAAGCATGTAAATACTACACTCGCTAACAACCATGGGTTTGAACTTTGAAATGTTTAATGTTAGTATCATTTGTTGTTTAGGCTGATCATAGTGGGGAGTAACTTAGACTAGTAACATATGCCATGTTACTAGTCTAGGTTACTACCTTCATAGTGGGTAGTAACTTATATGTTGTGTCATGTATTGTGTCATTTATTATGTTGTAGACTCATTTTGCCTTAATGTCACTGCTCCATCTCTTCAGCAAATTGTAGTGCATTATTGGTGCTAGGTAGGGTCATCTCCAATGGTAGCCGTATTCATTATTGAACAGTTGGTGGTCAATATTTATTGCTTGGGTCTTGGTTTGTAGTAATGGGTCATGCTTTAGGTTAACTAGTTAACTTGGCATCAATAATATAAGATACCAGAGCCCGGGGAGTGGTAAACTGGTAATGTGATATGCTAGTTTGCAGGTTCAGACGAGGTAACTAAAGGTTATGGAGCAAGCATTGTTATTCTCTGAAGGTTCATTTAACTTACTAACATAAACATTGTATAGTGGGGCTCAGTTGATAACTTCGTGATATCCCTATTAAGCGGTAAAATACACATGTTCTGGTAAAATATCAATGTCATGGCATCAAGAGTATTTCATAGCAATACATTAGCTGAATGCACGAATGAAGCAAAAATGCTATTTTACTGCATTTTTTTTTTTGGATAAACCTAAGTCTTTTCTTGAGATCAGCAAGTGGGGCTTTCTCGTGCATTACCTGAATAACTTGTGTCCTCATGTGGTGCATAGTAAAGGTGCCTTCTGGCATTGTTTTTGAAAGATCTTTTTACCTTGCAAGTTACATCTGAAGCTGGAAGCATGGTTTGACTTTGTAACTCAAGTGTGTTTAGCAAAGACGGATCAATATTTATGGGCTGGTGCTTTCCTGTAGTATTCAGTGATGCTTTGGATGGACTGGTTAACTTGACATTAAGAATGTAATTTATCTGAGCAGAGAAGGCTAGTGTGCTGGTTTAGACGAGGCTACTAGAGGTCATTGATCAAACATTGTGATCAGTTGCAAGGTATTTAACTCACTAACATCCACATTCTCTACTGTTTAATCACTGTATATGTCTGGTTAGTTCAGTGCATATTTTTAAACTTTATATTGTTTTGTATGGATAGTTTATATTAGGGTATATGTTTATGTCTCATGAGATGATTCATGCCATTGCTCGTGTGTTTGTGATATGCAGATTGTAATTTGGAGATGGTCAGCAATGCATTTCAGCTTTGGGAGTGGGACGAGGGTTCAGAAGCTGTTTTGTTTCTTAAATGGGTAAGGCCGTGAGGGAACCGACAATAGATGCTGCAAGACTGTGATTATATAAAATACCTTACCGATGCTGGTAAGTCAATGGATAAGGTGAAATTAGATCCTTAGAACATATTGTAAAACTAAGTTGATAAGTTTCAGACGAGAAAACACACTGCTTTACTTGGTTTGCATTCACAAAATCAAGCAATACTTGTTTTGTAAACCCCAAACTTTGTTACGCCAGACCAGAGTTGGATGTTAATATGGAGAATGCCATCTTGTTTATTGTTGCTTAAATAGAATTATATGTAGTAAGAGGATTCTACATTTCTAATTGGAGATGCAGTTTCTAGAGGACCATAGTGGCCTATGCATTCTCCAATCTCCATGCTTGTTCACATTTTTACAGTGAAATCTCCTCTACAATACACATGTACAGTATGAGGTGGCAGTGAGTAGCTAGTGTTTTTGCTTGGAATGGAGTTTTTGTGCTGTTAGTTATGATGTTCGTCATATAGTATCATGGTTGTCACAGTTCTTTGCTGCCTAGAAATGGCCGACGTCTTGAGGATGCTCAACTAAATAGTATTAGCTGTAACTAGGATGAGCTCTAACTAGAATGGCTTCTACCACATGGTGATTGATCTAATTAAGAACCAACCTCATATACCACACCGTCTCCACTGTCATAATTAATGAGCTTATGAAGCAACCACACGTAGCAAACTTCAACATGAACCCCTTTTTCTAAAATTCCCTGCCATACAGTATTAGAACATACGTGCATATTGCATCCTGGTCAAGGGACATTTAAAATAATGGCCAGAGGGACGTGCGAGGGAATGCGTCCCATGATCCAAACTGAACCATATAGTTAAATTCCACCTAGTTCTGAAGCCAGACGTGTGCTTAGAGATCAACTAACACCTAGTATTGCACAAGATAATAGGCTCGCCCAACTGTCTCGTGGTATGCTCGCAAGGGAGCTGTAGGCAGAAGATGTCCCTATGCATCCCAACTCTACTAGCTAATTTCTGCCTGTAGGTTGGGGAAGAACTAGTCCGTGAACACAGCACATAGGAGAAGAGGTAGAATACATCGTCCCTATATAAGAAGCATGTAAACAGTACACTCTAACAATCGTGGGTTAGAATGTTAAATATAAGTAACATTTATTTTTTACATCCTCCTCCTAGTACTACACAATCAAGTGTTTCAATGTCACTCCCCTCTCTTCAAAATTTTACTTTATGCATTATTGATGCAAGGTAGGGTCATCTCCAATGGTGGCGATCTTCATTACAGGACAAAGCAGATCAAGATTTATAGGTTGGGCAACCTCTTTCCTGTAGTAAGAGCATCTCCAGTCGTGTCCCTCAAAAAACATCCGATACGAACGATTTGGGGCACGTTTAGGACCGCGCCGAACAAAAAAAAACTAAAAATCTGTAAAAAAAAAGAGGTCCTTCCCAGCTGCGTCCCTCAAACAGTGTTGGATGCATGCATTTTAATAGAGGGGACCACACCATGTGGAAAAAGTAGGTGAGAGAAAGTGTGGGAAAAGAGAATAACACGTGGGGAGTAGGGGCTGCATGCATGCGTCCGGACGCTGTTTTTGTGTCCGGTGTCCCCGGTAGAGACTCACCAGACATAAAACAAGGCGCTATTTAGCTTTGGGGGACGCGACTGGAACGCGTTTTTCTCCATTTCTTGTCCGCTGTCCCCCGTTTTTCTCCATTTCTTGTCCGCTGTCCCCCAAACGGGGACGCGACTGGAGATGGTCTAATAGGATGCTTTAAGTTGACTGTAAGATACGAGAGCAGTAGTAAGACTAGTCACAATGGGTAGTATCATACACTAGTATCATGCACATGATACTAGTTTATGATGCCACCTCCACATTGCATAGTATCATAGTTTGATTATATTTAATTAGTTTGATTATATTTAATGTTTTATAGAATCTCAATGCAAATGTGTGTACATGATGTATTTGCTATTAATTATTTTAATTTTACGTGCTATGATACGGTATCATATTATGGTACACAGGACTCACCTTTAAAATCTATTTGTCCCAATTTAGCACTGGATTAAGGCTTGATCAGCCATTATTAGGTGCCATTGAGAATTAAATGGGCCGGTTCCTCTGATGCATGCATGATTAAGTGATTGGGCAACTCACTTCCCGAACAGACCCATGCAAATAGTGATGCTTGATGGACGCTTGCAATTGGCCGATACGACCATACCAGTACATCGTATCTTAGTTTGGTATCCAAAATTGGTCTATTTAATATGTTCTGAGATCAATCCTAGCAGCTTCTCTGTGGCCTATTTGTGATAAAACAGCAGTATTTCATTTGCACAAATGTTGTCTACTGTCAGCTCACCTGCCTGCAATATTTATCTAGAGAGCAACAAGACTGGTGAAAGAGGACAACTCTTCGAAAAACAAAGAAATACAGATTTACCAACTATAACTTGACCACTGTACAGCTCGTGATCTGCAAGTGCTACTGCTGATTAATCTGATGCACAACACATCTGGTGGGGGCTCCCGCAGCCACAGTTCATGCGTGGCGACCAACGTTGCCGATCGAGACTTCGCCGTCGCTACTGAGCTCTCCGGCGGCCGCCGAGCAACGTTGAGGCGGTTGGTAGCGAGCAGCATGCGGGAAAGGAGGAGCCGGGGCAGGACTTTTTCAGGAGAGAATGGAGGAAGGATGGACCGATGGAGCCGCATGGGATCGTTCCAGAGTTAATTTTCTTCGATAGGAGTGGCAAGAGTTGTATCGTCAGGAAGATACGATGGGGCTCTCTCTCTTCATTAACTAAGACTCCACATCAGCTCGGTGCTTGGATTAAGATACGGTACACGCTGGAGCGTTGGGGACGCCCTAAGGAGCACACAGCGCGACTAGATTTGTTTTCAATTGGCTCAAACCACTTTCATGAAAAATTAGTTCGGCCAATCGTTTCGCATCGCGGTGCAAAAACTTAGAGGCCCAATAAACCGGGACGGAGGGAGTACCACTCATCTCTCACCTCATTAATTGTTGTGCCACATCAGATTTTCTTCAACATGACATGTATGATACTACTTATGATATTTCTATTGGGGCTAGTCTAATGTGATATGGAGTTCACTACTTTTCAGATTTGGATGAGGTATTAACTAAAGGGCGTTGACCAAGTATTATTATTTGAAGGGCAATTTAATTTGCTAACTTCGACATTCCCTATCTTCATTCATTTTGTCTGGTTAATTCAGCAGATATATTTGAACTGATTCTTTTGTATGGAGAAATCGTAGTAGTCGTGTATATGGCATTTCATTGCGCAATGCAGTTTTGTGTACCCTTGCATGTGAGTGGGGTGAGGGTCCAGAAAGCCTAAGGGGACTGGGATAGATTCCGGAAGAGGGTGTGATGGTCACCGTAAAGCCAATACCATGTTCATAAGGTAACATTGAAATTATAAAACAAAGCTGAAAAGATACAGGCAAAAAGAACTCTGCTCTGCTGGCTTGCATCAACAAAATTGAGCAACCATTGTTTTGTGAGCCCAAACCTTACTACGGCATGCCAAATTTGGATGCCAATATTGAGCATGCCATCTGATGTGTTGTTGCTTTAATGTAGGCATATATGAAATGGGAGGATTCTGTATTTCTTGTTGGAAAGTGTAGTTTTAGAGGACCATAGTGGTGCATGCATTCTCCATGATACATTTTCTCGGTGAAATCGCCACTACAATAGGCATGTCGAATACTTGGTGGTGTGAGAAAGGTATCTTTTCCTTTGGCACTGGGTGCCTAATTGGCCTAATGGGCTGGATGGCTGCAGTCCCGTAAAATTTGGTTCATGCGCCTCCCCGAGAAACATATCCCACGGTATGATTGCTGCACCCCCATGGGGCTCTCACAGGCGTTTGGATTTTGGGCCGTCCGATCGAGCTGACGTGGCGCGATCTCGGCCGGCCGTTCGTCCAGGGCGCTGAGGCCCTCCCGCAGACCCACTTTTTATCCATGGGTCGTGTAAAGCCCGCCTGGCCCGGTCGTGCGAGGAGAAACGAGCGCCCCAGCCACACCCACGCCCGCGCCGCTTCGTTCTCCCTCTTCCTCGTGAGAGGCGGCGGCTGCTGCGCCTCCTCCCCCAATCCCTCGCCCGGCGGCGCCGCTCCGCCTCCCTTGCCGCCCGCCGCTCCGCGCCCCCACTCCGCGCCCGTCCTCCGCGCCCGCCCTCGTCGCCCGCCGCCGCCTCCGGCCGCCGCCTCTCGCCATCCTCCCCTTCCTCTCCCTCGCGCCCGCATCCCCGCCGCCGCACGCCTCTCTCCCTCTCCTTCTCTCCCCGCACCGCCGGTTGAGAGCGGGAGCGGCGCCGCCGCAAGTGGAACACGTCGCGAGCGCCGAGGAGAGGCGCCGCCGGTGGAGCCGCCGCAAGTGGAGCGCGGGGAGAGGCACCGCCGGTGGAGTGCGTCGCGGGCGTGGGAGCGGCGCCGCCGGTGGAGCTCGTCGCGGGCGCGGGAGCGGCGACGCTGGTAGAGCGTGCTGCGAGCGCGTGGGGGTGGCATGGGCCGCCAACGCGGGCAAGGGGTGGCGCAGTCGGCCTCCGCCGCCGCCCCTCTCCACCTCGTCGTGGTCCCAAGCTCTTCGTCCCATGGCTAGATGGAAGGTCTCAAGACCCGTGTGAGCTTCTTCTCCTTCGATTTTGTGGATCCGCTATCTCGGCTTGATTGGATTGGGATGCGGGCCGTGAGGGATTGTTTTAGTTGTTGTTTTACCTAGATTTGGTGACGGGAGTTGAGAAATCTGAGGATCTCATCTTTCTGCTGATATGCTTGAGAGCAAATGAATTCATCTGACTGTGATACTTCCGTATGAACAACATCCACTGATATTTCATATTCTCAAGGAATATAAATTCTCCCTAAATATTTGTTGAATTTTATTGGGTGGAAGGTTACTGTTGTTTGGACCATGGCATCACAGATTGCGGACTCTGATCTTGCTGCCAATTAATGGCCATGAGTTTGAGGTAAAATCCTTCTTTGCATTTCCTAATATATAAGGTCTTACGGCTAATACATTCACTTATCGATCTCTGGTAGTTTTTGTAATGACACGTCCTTATTGATATTTCAGGCCATGGTCTACTTTTGAGTATGATTAATTCTAAAAAGGATATCTTTGGTACGTTGTCACTTTAATTTTCTCCAAAAGGTATTCACTCAATCCCATAACATTGGATATTAGATGCGCTGTCTAGAATAAAAAAAATATATAACCATGTATTGAATATGTGCATCCTTTTCTCCTATTTATATGCATATACTACTGCGTATAGCACAAGGTTCTTGTGGAAATCCATTTTGTAGTTAAGCTTACTGGTTGTCTAAAAGCTAGAAAATTCTAACAATTTTAAAGCATATATATAGCGGCACACGTCCTTAAATTATGTTCCTCGGTCTGTGTGTATATCATTTGTATGTGCTTATTCACAGCTCGTGTTGTAGATAGATTGGTTCAGAGATTTATGCAAGATTATAAACTGCCATACTGCTTAGCGAAACATGGTATGAACTAATAATTTTATTATATAATGGATCATCTTCGTCTTTGTAAGCATAGATTCGACTGTGAAAAAGAAGTCACAATTGTTGTTTCGTGTTAACCTTATATGAAAGGACTTTCTTGATTGGAAACACCGTTTAGGAGCATTACGTCGCTCAGGCTCTCTCTCTGTCTATCTATCTCTGTTCTGATATCTTTTCTTCATGCAGCTTGTTGGACTCGGTGGTTATGTGCAATGGATGAACTTTTTGTGCAATCTACATTTATGGTAAGAACTAAGAAGTGCCCGCAGGATGGATTTACCACTTGTGGAGGCTTCCTTTTTAGATGGATTTACCATTAGTGGAGGCTTCCTTTTTAGATGGATTTACCACTTGTTGAATGCTGTTTATTTCTGTAGGTTAATAGGAGCTATATGAAAAGTAGATCTTACATTTTTTCGTTGTAAAATTAAATTTATGATGATGAATCAGTTGTGCTTACAGGTATTCAATTGCGTATGATTTCCCTATTGCACCGAGCTAAGGCGGATCACGCCAGCGTTGCGTCGGTGAGTCTTTTGCTGCTGCTCCTATTCCTACTCAAAGTTTTGTGTTTTTCTTGATGGATGTTGGTGGTGGAGTGCAGGGAAGAAAACATCGGCGTTCGGCGTGCTGTCTCCAGTATCGGTCTTGCCCATCAAGAGTAGGTTTGTTCTGCTGATCAAGAGCGTGGTGAGCAAGGCATTAAGGATGCCAGCAAATTGTCTCTGAGTAAATTATTGGTGAAGTTTGTGGTAGTCGGCCATGTCCTGGCAGCACCTGGGGACAAAGTATCGGCATCGGTGGTCTCGCCGGCTCCACATTGTCCTAGGTATGCTTGATTCAACCTGAACTTTTATTTTTATTATTTCAGCAACCGTCTGAAAATCTTCGGCTGTTGTGGTTTGCAAAATTTAATCTCAGTATCTTCCTATTTTTGTTTATGCAGAATTATTGGTGGAAGAAGCATCAATTTGTCCGAGCTTGACGCCGGATCTT
The DNA here is from genome assembly GCF_019359855.2 of Lolium perenne. NCBI lineage: Eukaryota > Viridiplantae > Streptophyta > Magnoliopsida > Poales > Poaceae > Lolium > Lolium perenne. The sequence continues at coordinate 90,900,060 of NC_067247.2, forward strand.
TATTTGCTATGTCCATGCGCAGGCCACCTCTCTCGCTGCTGGTTTGCTGCCGCACTCCGTCTCTCCTCTCCTCGGTGCTCAACCCGAGGAGCGTGGGACATTGTTGTACGCCCCTTTTCCGTCCTCTGGCTGAGGTACAAGCGCAGGCGGGTCTGGCAGATGACGGCCAGGTTCTGGCTGATTGTGGGGGTGGTTGTTCTGTGGGGGTCTTTGTTCTTAGCGACAGGGAGAGGAACACCAACCTGAACGCTACAAGTTTTGATCATGGTTGAGGTGAGTTTCCAGTCAATTGGCTTCTCGGTTTCATTAGCTGATTTTGTCATGTTTCGCATTCCATCAAGGACGCATCGTATCTTGCATATGTTTGATGTTTAACCATACAATCTTACTGTTGTAAGGGCCGCTCTGTCCGTGGTCACCGGGAGAGTCATCTCCCTGGTTGTGCTCTTGCCTCAAATCGACCGGCGGATGTTAGACACAGTTTCCTGTGTTGGATCTGACAAGGAGGTGCCAACTCTCTCACCGTGTCTTTCTAACTCTAATAGATGCATCTCAATTTATAGTCCAGAAATTGATTTGTTTTTCTTGTGTGATGAGTAGGTTTGGATTGGCTCTCCTATCTTCTACATCTCCATTTATTTTCGGAAATTGATATGGGTTATCCTTATGTAATGAAACAATTTAGATTAAACATAAACTAAGGTAACTCTATTTTCACTACATCCTACCATTTGACCAAATGTATGCTTGCTCAAAATGTTCTCATTCAGATGCATGTCCGCTTCCCTTTCTCATTTTTTGTCTTATACTGTTTTGGTCTTTTGGTTGAGCAGAGATAGATACAGACCAAAGTTAAGTTGTTTGCTTGAGTAAATTAGGCAGCGGCATGGCCTCTGCCTCCTTATAGTGAGACACTGTGAAATGGAAGGTACAAGTATCTGCTAAATCTTTTATAGTGGATCCCTTTATATGTTATGTATCAACAATGTTTCCTTTTGGCAAGGTTAATAATAATTATGTGCCCCGACAAAACTGATTCATCCTCAGTTGTCTGTGCTTCAAGTCTTCTTTGAAAAATGCAAAATTCTTGTGACTGGTGGTGGATTGTGTGTTTAGGTTATATTGTGTAAAATGTAAAAATTGCAAAATCTAACGTGTGTTTAGGTTAGACTATGCTAATTCAATCATATTGGTATTCTCTGGTGTTTCGCTATGGCGGCTTGCGCCCCTTCATATTGTTGGGGCCAATGCGAATTGCATATGGTCATACTGCAATTAGTGTTGCAATCTACTTTTATTTTTGGCTTTTCACACTTCCTCACAATTTTGTGACCATCGGAGCATTGCATATGGTGGCACTGCAATCAATTATGCAGTCCACTTTATTCATGCCATTACTGTAGGTGCGTTATCAAACCGATGGAGTTGTGTTTAGACACCTTTGTTCTCTTTACGATGAGCCTATGGTACATAGATCCTGTGAACTTGGATCTTGATTGCCTTTGTTTTTGATGTTGCTAATATCAAATTCATCAGTGTGAAGTAGGCATGTAAATTTCCCCTTATGCTATATCTTTATCTGCATACATATTTCTGCATTGGTAACTTTGCTTTAGCTGAAAAAAGGCTAGCAAAGTATATTACATTCCGTTGAGAAGAAGAAAGCATATTGTTACTGTTTTACTTGTATGACTAAGCCTGGGCAACAGAGAACAACACGGACCCCTGCAACAGTTCTATTGTTTGCCATCGAACTTTATACTCTACAGTTTACACAATTTATTTCTCCTTCATCTGACCATTTATAGTAGATAAGGTTCCTACTGATGCATTACATATTTGCTAATGCAGACTTGCTACCCTTGGAATGCTGCAGAAACAAGCACACAAGGATTGCTACTGTGTTCTCTATACAATCAATACTGATTGCTGATTTCTTTCTTGATGAGATGAGCAACTCACTTGGTTCATCAAAACTGATTTTGAGGTTTCCAGGTGAAGGAGATATGCCCTAGAGGCAGTAATAAAGTGGTTATTATTTATATCTTTATGTTTATGATAAATGTTTATATATCATGCTATAATTGTATTAACCGAAACATTAGTACATGTGTGATATGTAGACAACAAAGAAGTCCCTAGTATGCCTCTTAAACTAGCTTGTTGATTAATGGATGATTAGTTTCATAATCATGAAACATTGGATGTTATTAATAACAAGGTTATATCATTATATGAATGATGTAATGGACACACCCAATTAAGCGTAGCATAAGATCTCGTCATTAAGTTATTTGCTATAAGCTTTCGATACATAGTTACCTAGTCCTTATGACCATGAGATCATGTAAATCACTTATACCGGAAAGGTACTTTGATTACATCAAACACCACTGCGTAAATGGGTGATTATAAAGGTGGGATTAAGTATCCGGAAAGTATGAGTTGAGGCATATGGATCAACAGTGGGATTTGTCCATCCCGATGACGGATAGATATACTCTGGGCCCTCTCGGTGGAATGTCGTCTAATGTCTTGCAAGCATATGAATGAGTTCATAAGAGACCACATACCACGGTACGAGTAAAGAGTACTTGTCAGGAGACGAGGTTGAACAAGGTATAGAGTGATACCGAAGATCAAACCTCGGACAAGTAAAATATCGCGAGACAAAGGGAATTGGTAATATATGTGTATGGTTCATTCGATCACTAAAGTCATCGTTGAATATGTGGGAGCCATTATGGATCTCCAGATCCCGCTATTGGTTATTGGTCGGAGTGAATACTCAACCATGTCCGCATAGTTCTCGAACCGTAGGGTGACACACTTAAAGTTGGATGTTGAAATGGTAGTTCTTGAATTATGGAATGGAGTTCGAATATTTGTTCGGAGTCCCGGATGAGATCCCGGACATCACGAGGAGTTCCGAATGGTCCGGAGAATAAGATTCATATATAGGATGTCATTTTATGTGAAATAAAATGTCGCGGAAGGTTCTATGGAAGGTTCTAGAAGGTTCTAGAAAAGTCCGGAAGAAACCACCAAGGAAGGTGGAGTCCACAAGGGACTCCACCTCCATGGCCGGCCAGCCCTAGTGGGGTGGAGTCCCAAGTGGACTCCACCATAGGGGGCCGGCCACCCCCCACATGGGAGGTGGGAATCCCACCTTTGGGTGGGAGTCCTAGTTGGGCTAGGTTTGCCCCCTCCTATGGAAGGTTTTGGTTTCGGGTCTTATTCGAAGACTTGGACACCAACACTTGGGATCCACCTATATAATGAGGGGCCAAGGGAGGGGCCGGCCACCCCAAGACCATAGCTTGGCCGCCCCCCTTGAGTGGCCGGCCACCCCCTCCCAAACCCTAGCTTTGCTCCTCCACTTCATATTTCCCGCGTAGCTTAGCGAAGCTCCGCCGGACTTCTACACCGCCACCGACACCACGCCGTCGTGCTGTCGGATTCAAGAGGAGCTACTACTTCCGCTGCCCGCTGGAACGGGGAGGTGGACGTCGTCTTCATCAACAACCGAACGTGTGACCGAGTACGGAGGTGCTGCCCGTTCGTGGCACCGGAACCGATCGTGATCAAGATCTTCTACGCGCTTTTGCAAGCGGCAAGTGATCGTCTACCGCAGCAACAAGAGCCTCATCTTGTAGGCTTTGGAATCTCTTCAAGGGTGAGACTCGATACCCCCTCGTTGCTACCGTCTTCTAGATTGCATCTTGGCTTGGATTGCGTGTTCACGGTAGGAAAATTTTTGTTTTCTATGCAACGTCATCCTACAGTGGTATCAGAGCCGTGTCTATGCATAGATGGTTGCACGAGTAGAACACAATGGTTTTGTGGGCGTTGATGCTCTTGTTGTCTTTAGTTTGAGTACTTTGCATCTTTGTGGCATAGTGGGATGAAGCGGCTCGGACTAACTTTACATGACCGCGTTCATGAGACTTGTTCCTCGTTCGACATGCAACTTGTATTGCATAAGAGGCTTTGCGGGTGTCTGTCTCTCCTACTATAGTGAAGATTCAACTTACTCTTCTATTGACAACACTAGTATCACCGTTGTGGTTCATGTTCGTAGGTAGATTAGATCTTACACGAAAACCCTAAACCACGTAAAATATGCAAACCAAATTAGAGACGTCTAACTTGTTTTTGCAGGGTTTGGTGATGTGATATGGCCATGATATGATGATGAATATGTATGAGATGATCATTATTGTATTGTGGCAACCGGCAGGAGCCTTATGGTTGTCTTTAATTTTCATGTTGAGTAGTATTTCAAAGTAGTTGTAATAGTTGCTACATGAGGTGAACAACCATGAAGACGGCGCCATGAACCTTGACGCTACGCCAACGATGATGGAGATCATGCCCGTTGATGATGGAGATCATGTCCGTGCTTTAGAGATGAAGATCGAAGGTGCAAAGACAAAAGGGCCATATCATATCACATATGAACTGCATGTGATGTTAATCCTTTTATGCATCTTATTTTGCTTAGATCGCGACGGTAGCATTATAAGATGATCCCTCACATTAATATCAAGATAATAAAGTGTTCTTCCCTCGTATGCACCGTTGCATTGTTCGACGTTTTGAAGCATCTCGTGATGATCGGGTGTGATAAACTCGACATACAACGGTGTAAGCCATGTTGCACACGCGGAATACTTGGGTTTGCTTGACGAGCCTAGCATGTACGTACATGGCCTCGGGACAACGGAAACCGAAAGGTTGAACACGAGTCATATGGATGATATGATCAACATGTTGATGTTCACCATTGAAGCTACATCATCTCACGTGATGATCGGTTTTGGTGTAGTGGATTTGGATCGTGTACCACTTAACAACTATGAGGGATGTTGTATTAAGTGGGAGTTCATTAGTAATTAGATTAAAACATGAACTAATTATCATAAACATAGTCTGAGTAGTATTTTGAATTAATTTTGTAGTATTGGCATCCGTTTTCTACCATGCGCTAGTCTTGTTATTGAGATAGAAATACTGTTAAAATCTGACAAGAAACTTTACGGATTGGTACCGTATTGTTAAAGAATCAAGAATTGATTAAGTCCTATTGCAAACTTTTAGTAAACCTCACATTGTTGATTCAAAGAGCTATGTTTTCAATTAGTACCTAAAGTTATCTTGTCTCCGTGAAACTTGAAGTTCAAATCTGTTTGAAAAGTAAGGAGCTGAAAATTTAGTTTTCAGAAATAATCAAGGTACGAGATATATGTGATATCTAAGACCTTATTGCAAGATGATAGAATATAAATTTGGTGAGACTACATAAACTCATAAGTTTTATGGGAATGTACGAAGGTTGAAGACGCAAGGCGTCCCAATCCTCCAACTATTGGGGCACTAACGATATTCGCATATCCATGAAGTGATTGTCCTTAGTATGCACCGTTGCTAAGACTCGTCGTTTCGAAGCATCACGTGATGATCGGGTGTTATAGATTCTACGTGTGCTTCCAACGGGTGCAAGCCAGATTTGCATATGCGAATACTAAGGTTTAAACTTTATGAGCCTAGCATGTACAGACATGGTCTCAGAAAGTTATCATGAATTGATGGATAAAATTATGAGTGAAATTGTTCATCGTATTACAAATTTACTAATAGTGAAATCTGAAACAATTGTCATATGATGATCAACTTCAAAATTAAGAACCTCAAGGTTATTGGTATTTGACCAACAAACCTAGAAGTTATTGATGTTGAAATGTTTTTCTGAATAATGAGGAAAGCTAAAAGAGAAACTGCAAAAGATATTTTGGCAAAAGAAAAGAAAAGACTAGAAAGTCTAGCTCAGGTGTATATAAATGATATACATGTTATGGTTGTATTCCTAGTTAAGTCACACAATGAAATTCTTGGGTATTAGTACCATATTGGTTGGTATGAAGTGTCATACAAAACAACGCAATACAAGAATACAATGGCCTAAGTGACTGACAAGGAATATGATAGAAATGCACGTCTGGAACAAAATAAAGTGTTATTATGTTCGTCGTTGGCATTCTATCTAACCCTTAGAATTTATAATAAAGAACTTAATAATTGTTATTTTGCTCTAGTCAAATGAAAACAATGAGTTGTTCAAATTATGACATTACTCCATGTACGATGGATAAGTTATTATAAATCTTAATGGTGAAACACACATACATAACACTGACGCTAAAAATGCCATAAGGCAAATGATTTGAATTCCACTTATTTGTGGAACCGCAATTTAGGTCATGTTAGAAAAGATCGCATGAAGGAACTCCATGCAAATGGATTTTTGGAGTCATTCGATTTGTTGAATCGTTTGGCACTTGCAAAATCTTTTCTAAAAGGTAATGACTGAAATACCGTTCATAGGCCGAAGAGTTGAACGGGCAACTAACTTAGTGAAAACATACATAATATATGTGGTTCACTGAGCATAGTTGTGTGCGGAAGATTCTTCAACTTCATGAAAACTTTCAAACAATGAATTGAGTATATATGTGGATATATTCAATAAGGAAAAGTTTGAAACATTTGAATAGGATTCAAATAAATTTCAGCATGAAGTGGAAATCATCGTAATAGAAAAATCAAATATCTATGATTGGATCATGGTGGAAATATTTGAATTACGAGTTTTAGCGAACATCTAAGAGAGTTATGAAATTGTTCTACAACTCACATTTCTTGGAGTATCATAATGATGATATAGTATCCGAGATATGTATCCAAACCTTGTTGGATTAATGATGTGATAAAATATTATGACGCCATTATATTTTTGTGGATTATGCTTTAGTGACTACCGCTTTTACACTAAATAGAGCATCATCATGATCCGTTGAAATGACACCATACAAGTTATGGTATGGGTATAAACCCTAATAGTCTTTTCTTTAAATTTTGGTCTAAGAGTTTACAACCAAAATCGGATGAATGTCTTTGTTGGTTATCCCAGAGATTTAATTGGGAATTCTTCCCACAAGACAAAGACAAAAGTGTTTGTCAATGTTTCTTATTTCCGAGAAATTGTTTCTAGTGAAGTATTTGAGTGGGAGGACAATATAATTTGATAAGGTTTATGAACCTGAGCATAATGATCAGAGTAGCGCAGCATCGGAATTGGTTTCGGAAGCGGCCATAACGATCATGGCTCCCATGACTACAAAGTATTTTAGCCATGGAGATCGAAGTACATATTGAATCTTGTAGGTATGGTTTACTTTGTGATCAAATAAATGATTTGTGAACAAAGGATTGATTTTGAACAATGATAAACCAACTACAAACAAAGAAGTTATGATGGGCCCTGACTTCGTTAAAATGGCTATACGCCATAAAATCCAAGATAGATGAATACTTTTTGAAAGTAAATGGATCTATGAAATTGATGGACTTGGATGAAATATCCTTGAAGAAGCTCAACTTATTGAAAAGTTGTTTACGACAAAGTTCAAAGAGTTGACTACGATAAGATTAGATCTTCCGTAGCAATGCTTATAGTCTATGTGGATTATTCTAGTAATCACTACATATTTCTTTTATGAGATATGTTAGTAGGATGGCAAAATACACTACTTAATGTAGTGTATATTAAAGGTGTATACTAGATACAAACCAAGAGTTTTGCTGGTCCGTGAAATACTAGATAGGTATACGAACTTCAATTGGATGAAGTAAGTATCGCGGAGTTTGAATCTTCACTGGATGAAATAGTCAAAGAGTTTTTGATTTCATCGAGACGATGAAGAGGCTTGCATTTGCAAGAAATTAAGTGGGAGCGCTGAGACATATTTATAATACTTATGTAGAAGACATATAGTTGGTTATAAATAATGTAATTACATACTTGATTAAAAGGTTTCATTGAAAATTAACTTCAATGAAAGGATATGGACTAAAACATATTTAGTGTCAAGATCTATGAAGATAGATTGAAACACATAATAAGTTTAAGTCAAAGTACATAGAATGGATATTGAAATAGTTCAATATAGAAATATTAAGAAAATGTTCTTATCATGTGAAGGTTTAACAAGACTTGAGTGTATCTGACACTCGATGAGTAAAAATACATGAGTGATTTTAGATCACAAATAAAATGTACAAAATCAGATATCTTGTGCTCTAAAATGTTATGAAGCATATACCGGAATGATTCATAAGATGATCATAGGACGACAGTAAAGATATCCTTGAGTACTTTAGAAGAACTAAGGATATACATATATATATTTTTGTATGAAGAAATGACAAACAAATCGCTGTAAGGTGTTACACCGATATTTATTTTGTCACATATCAAAATAGAATTTCAATCTCAAATTAGACTAAGTGTTGTTTTAAAGGTAGCACAATGAACTAAAAGTTGTCTATGTTAGATTTAGAAGAGTTCTAAATATTGTGATGGATTCTACAAAACGAAGGCAGAGTATGTCATTTGTTTTGACAAATGACTGAGGATGTTGAATCAAGAAGTTCTTTGAGAACTTGGTGTAGTTCCGATAGTGTCAGAACTTTGAAGCTATATTGTATGTGACAATATTAGTGACTTATTTCAGACCGCGGAATTAAGGTTCCACCATAAGATCAAACATATTTAATGCCAACTCATTTGGAAATGAGTGATGCGTTGAGACGCAAAAGAATTACAAAATACATACGTTTCTGAGCGTGTCAGATCCGTTGACTAAAAACCTCTCCCGTGAGCAATACATGATAAAGCACCATAAGGCCAAGGTGTTATATCTTTACAAATGTAAACTAGATTATTGACTCTAGTGCAAGTGGGAGACTGAAGGAGATATGCCCTAGAGGCAGTAATAAAGTGGTTATTATTTATATCTTTATGTTTATGATAAATGTTTATATATCATGCTATAATTGTATTAACCGAAACATTAGTACATGTGTGATATGTAGACAACAAAGAAGTCCCTAGTATGCCTCTTAAACTAGCTTGTTGATTAATGGATGATTAGTTTCATAATCATGAAACATTGGATGTTATTAATAACAAGGTTATATCATTATATGAATGATGTAATGGACACACCCAATTAAGCGTAGCATAAGATCTCGTCATTAAGTTATTTGCTATAAGCTTTCGATACATAGTTACCTAGTCCTTATGACCATGAGATCATGTAAATCACTTATACCGGAAAGGTACTTTGATTACATCAAACACCACTGCGTAAATGGGTGATTATAAAGGTGGGATTAAGTATCCGGAAAGTATGAGTTGAGGCATATGGATCAACAGTGGGATTTGTCCATCCCGATGACGGATAGATATACTCTGGGCCCTCTCGGTGGAATGTCGTCTAATGTCTTGCAAGCATATGAATGAGTTCATAAGAGACCACATACCACGGTACGAGTAAAGAGTACTTGTCAGGAGACGAGGTTGAACAAGGTATAGAGTGATACCGAAGATCAAACCTCGGACAAGTAAAATATCGCGAGACAAAGGGAATTGGTAATATATGTGTATGGTTCATTCGATCACTAAAGTCATCGTTGAATATGTGGGAGCCATTATGGATCTCCAGATCCCGCTATTGGTTATTGGTCGGAGTGAATACTCAACCATGTCCGCATAGTTCTCGAACCGTAGGGTGACACACTTAAAGTTGGATGTTGAAATGGTAGTTCTTGAATTATGGAATGGAGTTCGAATATTTGTTCGGAGTCCCGGATGAGATCCCGGACATCACGAGGAGTTCCGGAATGGTCCGGAGAATAAGATTCATATATAGGATGTCATTTTATGTGAAATAAAATGTCGCGGAAGGTTCTATGGAAGGTTCTAGAAGGTTCTAGAAAAGTCCGGAAGAAACCACCAAGGAAGGTGGAGTCCACAAGGGACTCCACCTCCATGGCCGGCCAGCCCTAGTGGGGGTGGAGTCCCAAGTGGACTCCACCATAGGGGGCCGGCCACCCCCCACATGGGAGGTGGGAATCCCACCTTTGGGTGGGAGTCCTAGTTGGGCTAGGTTTGCCCCCTCCTATGGAAGGTTTTGGTTTCGGGTCTTATTCGAAGACTTGGACACCAACACTTGGGATCCACCTATATAATGAGGGGCCAAGGGAGGGGGCCGGCCACCCCAAGACCATAGCTTGGCCGCCCCCCTTGAGTGGCCGGCCACCCCCTCCCAAACCCTAGCTTTGCTCCTCCACTTCATATTTCCCGCGTAGCTTAGCGAAGCTCCGCCGGACTTCTACACCGCCACCGACACCACGCCGTCGTGCTGTCGGATTCAAGAGGAGCTACTACTTCCGCTGCCCGCTGGAACGGGGAGGTGGACGTCGTCTTCATCAACAACCGAACGTGTGACCGAGTACGGAGGTGCTGCCCGTTCGTGGCACCGGAACCGATCGTGATCAAGATCTTCTACGCGCTTTTGCAAGCGGCAAGTGATCGTCTACCGCAGCAACAAGAGCCTCATCTTGTAGGCTTTGGAATCTCTTCAAGGGTGAGACTCGATACCCCCTCGTTGCTACCGTCTTCTAGATTGCATCTTGGCTTGGATTGCGTGTTCACGGTAGGAAAATTTTTGTTTTCTATGCAACGTCATCCTACACCAGGTTGTATGTACCAAAGAAGACAAGAAGCCGTTCTGGACACTATCCTGACCCTTGGTTCTCTGCAGTGTCAACAATTTTGCAAGAAAGTATGTGTTTCTAGGGTCAAAGATTATTGCTTCCCTTCTACTCATGGAAATTGTTGGTTGCTCTTTGTCCCTTTCTTGCGAAACTCATACCAGCTTATTTTTTAGATATCAAAGTTGTTGGTAGTAGATAATTAATGTCACCCTTCTGCTGCTAAATGCTTTTTGTATTTTTAGGAAGCATAAGTGATGTTCTTATGATTTCCTATTTTATATCCTGGCAATGACATCGGAAGTTGGTTCATAATGGTGTTATTCGTCAATTTATAGACCCTTCTATATTTTCAATAAAGGTTGTATAGAGATTCATGGCTAGCTGCATAAGCATAATTCAGTAAGAATTTATCTATTTTCCCTGGAACACTATTGTCCAGCATATACATGTATTTTCTGATTCTAACAAAGATGCATGCTGATCTCTGAAAAGTACAGTATGTATCTTTAATCTTAGAACTGTTGCTGTGTAGCTTGAGTAGTAGGTTGATTTAGGTTTGTACTTCTTTGTAACTGAAACTAATTTACATCTGCATCTTATTAAGTTTGGCCAACTGCCATTTCTTTGATTATATTGTAACCCCTGATTTGCCACCCTCCTTTGTAAAAATGGACTTTACCAACGTGTGAATATCCACAGATATGTCTACGAAAATTGGAGTATGTGGTTCAGATTTAGTAAGTTCCTTGAATGAAACCTCTTGCCTCACTAAAAGGTCTGATGTGCTACATGAATAATGTGAAATGAAGTCATATATCCGCTGGAATAAAATAGGTGTACCTGTTTTTTGTTTGTTTTTTTAGTACCATTTCACTTCAGTTAGCTGAAAGACAATACGATGAGCAAACTTTCTACCATTTGATTTTGTACTTTATCGTGTCAATGAGGTGACCGAGCCAACACACTCAGGTTCTTTGTACTTTGTTATTTACTCAGTTTTTTAATGTAGTCAAGTTCTCACATGTCATAAAGGCTGAAGGAAACACCGTCATTTGAAAAGCTTTGAAACCATGCTACAAGTATTAAAGGCTTTCTTAGATTGATGGTTTAAGTTAACTTTATTTAGTTATTTAGGACCAACTGCGATATTCAGAATGTATCCTGAAATGTTATACTTCCATTGATTTGTGGTGCTTTTGTGCCTGCTATACTATCCTACGGAGTACTATTTATCTTTTATTGCATCTATTATACCTCTAGATCGATTATAGTTCTAACAGTGGCTGCTCTCGAGTTATGTGGAAATTTTGCTGAGTTTCACTTGTTTTCCTACTATTTACATTTTTTGGCAAGTTTGTTCCAAAGTGGTTTTGCTCAGTTATGTTGTTGTTGGATTTATATATTTCCTTTGGTTGTTTGTATTGAGCACTTCTATTTTCAATATTTTTTTGTGCAGCGAGCAGGATTTAGAAAAAAGATTGAACATCTTTGGCCTACATCTTCTTCTATTTCCTCATTGACCCTGTGGCTCGGAGTTGTTGTCTTGAGCCGATTGAGAATGAGGATGAGCTATTGCTAAACTTAGAATCAAGATCATCTCCCTAAATATCGTTGTGCACTCCTTAAGTACCAGTAGGGTTGCTTATAGGCCACTTGACTCGGCTATTTTATATCTTATATGACACACCATGTGTTATCACCCCTGTTTAAGAAGTTTTCTTTGTTGTTTCTACAAAAGGCCAAGGTCCACACTTATTTTTTAATAGTGTTATTATACAAAATATAAACACATGCGAGAGCCACGGGTGCATGCACACCTCTAAATCTCAGTTCAAACTTGGGTCTTGACGCTGTGATCATCCATTTGGTAACAACTAATTTTCTTTACCTTTTGGATATAATCGGCTAATTAAGCTAAATTAACGGGGTCGTGCGCCAAGGCGCACATCTAAATCTAGTTTTGCTGAATCTTGCTGGCCTCATGCGCAGCAGTGGTGACTTGACCTGGTGTTGTGCAAGATCGTTGGCTCGCCCTAAGTCTCTTTTGACATGCTCCTAAGTGAACATGAGGTAGAAGACATCCCTATGCATCCCAGCCCTATCAGCTCATTTCTGCTTTTCGCTTGGCAGTGTGCTCTTAGGTTTGTAAGAATTAGTTGGTGAAGAAAGAGAATAGGAGAAGAAGCCAAATACATGGAGCATATATATAAGAAGGATGCATACACTATACCCTCGCTAGCAATCACGGCTTCGAATATTCAATGTTATTGATAGCACTTTTTTTTTTTACATCCTAGCTATACTCCTCCTAGCACTCCAGAGTCCAGTGCTTTAATGTCACTGCTCCCCTCTCTGACGGGAACTGTACTCGGTGCATTTTTTATGCTAGTGGAAATAGCTCTATCCATTTTGCACACACCCACACAAGAACACGAGGAAGACACTGCGCGTTGATGAGAAGATTTTTGCGACTTGTTTTTGTCGGTTTAATCTTAAACCATGTATAATGCAAGGTTGAAGGTTCTTATAAAAACAAGCCAACTTTTTGTTAGCACTGATGCTCTGTATAGGAGATATGTCTAGTTAGGCATATGCTTACCAGAGGTTGGGCGGTTAGGAGGGTGGTTGTATCCCAGCCACTAGTAGAAAAAGAGGTCTTTCGTCCAACCCTTTAGTACCGGTTTCCTTACGAACCGGTACTAAAGGGTGCATTAGTACCGGTTGCACTGCACAGACCTTTAATACTGGTTCGTGACAGGAACCGGTACTAAAGGTACCCTTTAGTACCGGTTCGTGTCACGAACCGGTACTAAAGGTTTTTCCTGCTCCCCACGCACCTCCACCCACCCCCCCCCGGATCGCCTTTTTTTGCTTTGTAAAATACAAATGAAAATGATAGAAAATTCAAAAAAATAAAATGTTTTCAGATTCTTGTATGTTATGCAACCTAGTATTGGGGAAAATTAACAAATTTGAATTTTCACTTTTTTTGCAAAAAAGTTTTGGAAAATGGTAAAACCGCAAGAACTTTTGCGTACGACGTCGAAAAAAAACGTATAATATATCAAAATCATCGTGGGAAAAAGTTACATCCGAATTCACCGGGATTTACCCGGTTAGCCAAATTTTAGATTCTCAAAATTCCAAATCAAAATATGAAAGTAGGAAGATTTTAGGTTTTTTCCAAAACTTTAGAATTTTATATATTTTTTATTTTTTAAAAATTAAAATTAATAATTATAAGATTTTTTGATTCCCAGAATAACTATTACTTTTATCAAATTATAAGATTTTCAAATTTTCAGGTTTAAAGTTTGGCAAAAAAATATTAAAAGTTTAAAAAATATATAAAAATAATACAAATTAAAAAGTTAATTTTATTTATTTATTCAACATTATTATTACATCATTACTTTTGTTTATTAAAGAAATTATTTGCAATACAAATAATAAAGAAGTGTCACATTGACCAACATGTTAATAGGATTGATATGATACTACTATCAACAACATGCGTGCGAAGCACTTGGAAGTGGGACGGAAAGGAACCCGGAAGTTAAGCGTGCTAGTGTTGGAGTAGTGTGAGGATGGGTGACCGACCGGGAAGTTTGACCAAGGGTAAGTAATTGACTAGAGATTAAGTGTAGTTAGAGACTAACGGAAATATTAGAAATTATGAAAAAAAGGGAGTGAAAAATAATTAGAAAAAAATGGATAAAAAAAATTAAATGAAATAGCCTTTTTGTGAAAAAAAAATAAAAAAAAGATCTCCAGCCCCGCGGACACCTTTAGAACCGGTTCGTAAGGAACCGGTACTAAAGGATGGAGGCCTTTAGTGCCGGATCTTTAGTACCGGTTCCAAAACCGGTACTAAATGCCCTTTCAAACCGGTACAAAAGGGGGGTTTCTCTACTAGTGAGCTCACCAGCGTTTAAGTCCCAGGTTTGATATCTGTGTGTCTCATAAAGGCGACATATTGAGGTGCTCATACGGGTAGGATGTGCGTGTGTGTTCATAGTGCTAAGTGTATGCGCGTGTATGTGAGCATCTGTGTTTGTACTGTGTTTTTCAAAAAATAAAAGCATTGGTTTTAGATAAAACTTATTTATTTTGTTATGCATCGTCTAAATACTCCCTATTGTACACGCTCTTATGGCCATGATTATATGAATGAGTTACATTAGTTAGGGTTAATTGCAAATTACATTGTTTTCATTGGAGCTAAATCTGGACCAAATTATATGAGTGCTACATCATAAAATATGTAGTACGATGATGTACTATAAAACCTCCTATTTACAAACACTACGGGAAAACAAGGCTTTACCGTGCAACTATTTGTACGGTAAAGGGCCCTATATGCATGGAAAAGGCTTTGCCGTACGATGCCGCACGACAATGCAATTGACGGTAAAGGCTTCTTTGACATACGACTCGCCAGCGTTGCACGGCAACCGTGCGACGCCGCATGACAAAGGTCGCTTCTTTACCGTGTGTCAAACATGTTTTATCTTTAAAAAGGCCCCAAACTGGCCAGTATGGGATTCAAACCTAGGATGCAAAGTAGGGAAAGCATGCAACCTTGTCACTGGGCTAAGTGTTTGTTTGTTGATAACTATATCACGCAACGCCTTTTGAGTTGAGAAGAAATGCAGTTTTTACATCTTTGCTGTGCGCTTACACTAGGGAAAGGCTTCTTTGCCATGCGTTTGTTAAAAACACTAGGCAAAGGCTTGCTTAATCGTGCGTTTGTTAAAAACACTAGGTAAAAAGGCGTGCACGACGATGCCTTTTGTGCTTCGCCGTGCATCAAATCATTGTCGTGGACTGTGTTGGTCCATTGCCGTGCAACTTTCTTTGGCGTGCGCTCTCTTCCGTCGTTGCCGTGAATCGTATCTTTACCGTGCGCTCGTGTCTGTCTTTGCCGTGGCCAAGATCTTTGCCGTGCGTTTTCCTCCGTGCGCACGGCGAAGAAAATCTTTGCCGGTGCGGGGACACACGGCAAAGATAGGCTGCACGGCAGCGCCTGTTGAAGCGAAACATGTGTTTAAAAAATATAATTTGCTACTTTTTAGTCACCTTTGATCTTCTTTCATTTTATTATCTACTTCTTAATTATTTGATCCTTACGTACGTGCGATTGGAAACACATTAACTTTCTCGGATTCCCGGACCACTACGTACAAAGTAACAGAGTCAAGGCAAAAACGAACACGCCGAAAACATAAGGAAAGCGCACAGAGTAAGGTTGATCACCAGGCCGGAAAGAATCGCAGAGTCCAAAACCCAACTCCCCGGCAGCCTCGAAACCCTCGCTGTCGCCGTGGTCATGGCGAGGGACTTCCCCCTGCCGCCGGTGGTCTTCAACGCGTCCACTCCCACCTTCCGCCAACGCTGCCATATCCCCGAGACCGTCCCCGCCCAACCACCCGCCTCTATCGTCGACGAGAAGCCGCTCCTCGAGGAGCTCGGCATCAACATGCGTCTGGTCTGGCGGAAGACGCTCTCGATCGTCCTCCACCCGCTCCGCTCCGCCGACCCTTCCATCCACGCCGACGCCGACCTCTCCGGCCCCTTCCTCTTCATCCTCTCCTTCGGTCTCTTCCAGCTCCTCGCCGGGAAGCTCCACTTCGGGATCGCCCTCGGGTCGGCCACCGTCGCGTCCCTCTTCCTCTACTTTGTCTTCTCAAAGATCTCGGCCGGACGCCATGGCGGTCCCGGACTACGCAGGTGCGCCAGCCTCGTCGGGTACGGCATGCTCCCCATGGTCATCTTCTCCGCGATCTCGCTCTTCTTGCCGCGGGGTGGTCGGCTCATCTTCGGGGTCGCCATGGGGTTCGTGCTCTGGTCAACCAGGGTCTGCGCTACGCTGCTAGCATCCACCGCCAAGGACCATAGGGGCCTCATTGCCTTCGCCTGCTGGCTCGTCTACATGCTCTTCGCTCTTCTCGTTATCTTTTGATGCTGGTTATATGGTACTCAAGGTACGGTTGCATAAATTCCCTAGATCATGCTAATTATTGTCCACATAAACCTTATTTGTTATCAGTGTATATCAGACTACACAAGTTTGCCATGGACGTTCACTTCTTCTGTTTGTAATATATTTGGAAATTATTCTTTACCGTCTTTGTTTCCACAAATGACCACCCCTGTTACTTCAGATTGCCTTAGCTTACATGTAAATAAAATTATCGTACAATCAACATGGTTATGAGCATGGATGCTAAAGCCCTCGGGAAAAAGTTAAAGAAGGGGACTACGTTTGGCTGGTTGCTCGACAGAAACTATAACTGTAAGCGCAGACAGAGGTTCTTGTTTCTGCACCTCAGTACGGGAAAAACGGCCGGTGCCGTGCAACCACCTATTGCAAAATCACACGGCAAAGGACGCCCAGCTGTGCACTGCGCTGGCCACCTATGATGATGTAGGATCCTTTGTCGTGCGGGGTGGAGGGGAAGCGCACGGCAAAGCCAACCCTTTGCCGTGCGGGTTGGAGGAGGAGCGCACGACAAAGAGTGCCGCACGGCAAACTTTCCAAGCGCACGGCAAAGAAAGTCGCACGGCAACGAACTCATAGCGCACGGCAAAGAACTCACAGCGCACAGCAAAGCTGGGTTGCTCGGCAAAGCCTTTGCCATGCGATTTTCGCGCAACGCACGGCAAAGATGCCTTTGCCGGCCGGATTGTTGCCGAGCATTCTTTGCCGTGCACGGCCGCACGGCAAATGCTTTGCCGAGCCGATTTGCCCCTTTGCCGTGTGATTTTGCTGCACGGCAACGTCCAGTTCTCTCCTACACCTCCAAATAAAACCCCCCAACAATTTAGTGAAACCCTTGCAATGACAATCAATCAAATGAAATCGTTCATATCCATTTTGTACAACACCTACCATCTGTGTTACTGATTAAATTATGAAATTTTGATACAAATGAAAAGCAGTTTAATTACCGATAGTGATAAAAGTGCAGGTAGGTGGAGCAGCAGCAATATTATTGATTTATGCATACCGTTCATTGTCAAATGCGTGTCTTAGCCCAAGTAGATGCGAATACAACAAGTTCATTTAAGTGAATTTGTGGTGAACGTGATTATTAAATTCACATGAGCAATGAAAACATTAACCTGTCTGAATCTATATTTCGGTGGCTTATTTCTCTTTCAAGCAAGACGATTATATATGTATCCTCTAGTTTTGTGCTTGCAATATCTATTTTTTTGTAGCATATGCATTTACTATAGGTTTGCCGTGTTAATGTGAACCTATTATTCAATCCGTTTCTTTCTCTATGCAGATAATGCTGAGAATTCTTTCTCCCTGTGGGGTGTAGATCTGCATTTGATCAGCCATTGAAGTTGTTTCGTTTTACAGAACCACGGATGATGTACTAACTTGTCAGAAAATATTATGTAGTGGTCTTATTACATTTTATCCTTAGTTTCCATTGGCACGGTGCGGGACTGTTGGCACGATGCGGAGCTGAAGCCCATCGCCGGACCTTAGTTATGCACCACCGTGGATGGATCTGTTGTTTAATCGGAGAGTATCTAATATTTTGAGATTTGTTTGGCTAACTGAATCTCATATATGTAACTAGAATTTCAAAATTTAGATTTAATCTATTCTTAAGAGCTGATCCGATCTTTGATCGAGACTGGGTGCCGCATCCCCGAGGAGAGGGAGTCATCTCCCCGAGGGCAGCGCCATGCGGAAGTGGTGGAAAACATAGGATCGGTGCCGTGAGACTAATTGTTCAGATACAATGTCATAACAATGTCGTGAGACTAATTGTTGAGAGCTTTCAGAAGGGGGATTTGCCTCTATACAAGCTGAATTTTGGGGTGATTATTTTACTACCTAAAAAGGAAAATGCAACTTAGATTCAACAATATAGGCCCATATGCTTGCTTAATGTGAGTTTTAAGATTTTTACTAAAGTTGCAACAAACCGTATTTCTGAGGTTGCCCAAAAAGTAATTAGACCTACACAAACTGCTTTTATCCCTGGTAGACACATTCTTGAAGGTGTGGTAGTTCTACATGAAACAATTCATGAAATGCATAGAAGAAAACTAGATGGGGTGATTTTTAAAATTGACTTTGAAAAGACGTATGATAAGGTTAAATGGCCTTTTCTCCAGCAAGTGTTACGTATGAAGGGATTTGATCCTATTTGGTGTGATAGAATAAAACAATTTGTGCATGGAAGGAGTGTCGGTATAAGAGTTAATGATGTCATAGGCCATAACTTTCAAACAAGGAAAGGACTACGCCAGGGGGACCCTCTATCTCCAATTCTGTTTAATATTGTCGCTGATATGTTAGCGATTTTTATTGCTCGAGCTAAGGATGAAGGCAAAGTGGGGGGTTTGCTGCCACATTTGATTGATGGTGGAATATCCATTTTACAATATGCGGATGATACGATTTTGTTTTTGGAGCATGATATTGCTAAGGCTGTTAATATGAAACTAGTCTTATGCATATTTGAACAATTATCGGGTTTAAAGATTAACTTTCATAAGAGTGAAATTTTTGCGTTTGGTAAGGCCAAAGATATGGAGGAACAGTATCGGAACATTTTTGGGTGTGAGTCTGGAACCTTACCTTTGAGGTACTTGGGGATTCCGGTACATTATAGGACTTTGCGGAATGCGGAGTGGAACCCTATTGAAACTCGATTTGCCTCCAAATTGGGGAGCTGGCGTGGTAAAATGTTGTCTTATGGTGATAGGTTGGTCCTCATTAATTCGGTTCTTACAAGCCTTCCTATGTTCATGCTTTCCTTCTTGGAAATCCCAATTGGGGTGAGGAAGAGGTTAGATTACTATAGATCAAAAAATTTCTGGCAATCCGATGAACATAAAAAGAAATATAGATTATCTAAATGGAATATATTATGTAGACCAAAGGATCAAGGTGGATTGGGTATTGAGGTATTGGAAATGAAAAACAAATGTTTATTAAGCAAATGGCTGTTCAAACTTCTTTCAGAGGAGGGCATGTGGCAGCAGCTCTTAAGAAACAAATATCTTCAAAATAAAACTTTATCACAAGTTGAGGTCAAACCAACAGACTCACCTTTTTGGAAGGGTCTCATGCATGTGAAAGAGGATTTCTTCCAGAGAGGTTATTTTCGAGTGGGCGATGGGACATCTTGAAAGTATAGAGATGGTAAACCTAGAGGGGGGGGGGGTGAATAGGTTTCTACAAATTTTAATTCTTTCTTTGCAATATTAGGCTTTGCGGAATATAAAGATGAGCCTAATGCAAACTAGGTGAAGCAACCTATATGAGGATACAACTAACTCGAGCACGAAGGCTCTCAAGGTGCAAAGCTAAATCACAAGTAAGGAGTTCGGTTAGAGATAACCGATAGCACGCGGAGACGAGGATGTATTCCCGTGTTCCCTTGCTTTGCAACAAGGTACGTCATGTTTGGAGGAGTGGAGGTCCCACGAAGGACTCCCCGCGCCACGAAGGCTCACCCTATTCTCCGGAGCCTATCCCACGAAGGAATAGCTCACTCACTTGTGGTAGACTTTGAGGTAGCCTCCAAACCTTCACAATCTTGCCCGGAGCAAATCCACAGCCCGGATGCTTCCGGACTCCTCTTGCCTACCTAGGGTTTCCAAGGAACCCTAGGAAGCAAGCTTCTCAATGAATACAAGGGGGAATGAGATTTGGCTTGGTAGAACGGTAGATCGGGTCCTCCTCTAATGATTCCTCGGAGGGATTTGAGTTTGGGTGGAGGAGGAGGGAGATCTGAGGCTTTTGGTGTTTCTAGTAATGGAGTAAGAGAGAGAGAGAGCTCAAGAACAGCTTGTAGTGTAGTGCCTAACTGTCTAGAGGTAGGAGAAGGGCTATTTATAGTGTTCTTCGAAATATGGCCGTTGCCACTTGCCACCTCAGCTTTTCCTCGACAAACCCGGTCTGACCGGGCCACAGACCGGACAGCCCGGTGGTGAGGCTTGCCCGACCGGGGCCGTTGACCGGACGCCTTTTGCTGGTCCTGGAGCTCCTCCGGTTGGCGGCCGGTTGGCGCCCGGTTGCCGCCCGGTGGACCGGACGGAGCACCGGACCCGCCGGTCGAGAGCCCGGTTGACCGGGCGCAAACCGGATCTGCTGGCTCCTCCTCTGGAGCCCGATTGCCGCCCGGTTGACCGGCCACCACGCCGGACTGGCCGGTTGCTGGCCCGGTTGGACCGGGCAGGTGACCGGATTTCTCCTGTAACCCCTTTTTGATTGTTGTTGAAATGGGGGGTCACCTTTAGCCTTCTTGTTCCTTTGATACACCATTTACGCCTCATTGCCTAATACCTGAGATTGTACTTATAAACATATTAGGCCAAATACTTTAGCACGGTGTCATCGTTACCAAAATAATGGATAAGGTTGAAATACCCTTACAATCTCCCCCTTTTTGGTATACGATGACAAACCGAGCTAGAGTCACAAATAGATATTATGATAAGCTCTAAACCTTGATTCCATATAAGATATTACGAAAGCTCCCCCATAATGTGTGCACTTGGAGAATTTGCGTTTGAATGCAAAGTACACCATTTGTGAAACATGAGAAGCTCCCCCAATATCTTTAGGAAACAAGCATGGTATGGAGATGTGCATATCAAGATATATAAGCATAGCATAATCATCCTAACATAGAGTAGCACACATAATAGTCGTCCATACACATCCATACACGAATAATTGGAAATAGCAAATGGTTCTTGAAAAACTTAAAGTAAACAAGCACAAGCCATATAAAATCCAAATAAAGCAACTCCCATGGCTTGTGGCAATCAAGGAACCCCGTGGTCTAGACTCTACTCTCTTCTCCCCCTTTGGCATCGGAACACCAAAAAGGCGAAGAAAAGAGGAGAGATGCTATCGCACCCATCAGTAGTGCCCAAAACCAAGCGAGGAGGAGCTCTCGCGTGCATCATCATCACCCGCATCATCATCACCCGCATCATCATCAGCATCATCATCAGCATCACCAGCAGTAGGAGTGGAAGCACGAGCAGGCCTAGTAGGAAGAGCACCATGAGCGTACACGGAGAAGTCGAAGTTCTGGAGCATCTCATCGGTAAGAAGAGGCATCTCCCACTGAGGTGCTATCACAGGCTCCATCTCAGGTCCAGGAGGAGGAACAGGGTGGTTCCTTGAGGCCATGAATTCATTCTGGCGCCTCCGTGTCTCCTGGGTCATAGTAAGGGTCTGATGGGCAACATCATTGCTGTTCTTGCACATTTGGAACATGCATGTGAAGAATCGAGCGGCCCCATGCTGGGAGCGCCGAGAGTGACTGGAGCTAGCATCATGATCATGGTGTGCCTTGGAACGGCGCTCAGTGGTGGTCGTCATGGAGGGAACGTCTGAACGAGTGGCCTCCTGAATGGGGAACCTGAATGGATCCATGATGACTTTCTCACCAATAGCGTTCCGAGGAGCGGGAACAATGTAGTTGATGAGCCGCTGAACATACTGGGCGTAGTTGGGAGTCATGCGGTCCATAATTGCTCTCTTCGCTCACAAGAGATAAGATCACAGCCATCAATCTTCCTCACCCTGTCAGGATGACAATAGTACATCAAGTTGAGGTGATAGTTCCGGACTTCACTGTGGTCTCCAGACTTGCTGATGAGGTTCTCCCGGAACAGCTTGGCAAGTACCAAATAGGAGTAGTACATCCCAGAGATAGTGGGAGGTCCAGGCGTAGGGTTCGCAGGATAGCAGAAAGAGATGTCACCCCTAGTAAGCCTGGACCGTGAATGAATCTTGTACCCTGGATTACTGTCATCACCACAACCCATGGCTGCACGGAACTGAGAGTAGGAGCATGAGTACTTTGTCTTGCCGGTCATCCAGGTGAGGGTGCGGTCTTCATCATCATGGAAGAAGACAGTGCAGTGAAACTGACGGACAAGGAGGGGACAAAAGGTAGGATCATCTTGGGTATCATCAGGCTTGAGGCACACAAGGTCATACAATCCCAGACCCCTCAAGGTTTGAACCACAAAACGATACTTTGTGGCTTCATGCAAGGCAAGTTCGTCAGGATTGATGGCCTTGGGTGATACAATGTTACCATGCTTCATATACTCATGAGAATCATAGAAACCCTCCCAGAGGGCTGCTTGTGTGTTGGTCCAGAATGCCTTGTCCGCACGAGTGTAAGTTGGCTTCTCAAAGCGATACGGATTCACTGTCCTCCATTCCTGCCACTCAAGACGGTTTGCAGCCCCAACATTGATGGTTGGTACTACCTCATCATCCTCTTGGACAACATTCTTATCCTTGTGCTTGGTAGCAACAGACTTGGTTCTACCCCGAGCTGAGCTGCCAGTGTCAGTACCTTGATGAGCTTGAGGGGGTGCACGACTACTAGAACGGCGGGGAGGATCAGCCGTCCTACCTCGCTTGGCAACATTGCCACGTGGTGGCTCACCACTCCAACTTCCCGAAGACATTGTCCTCCTTGATCAAGGGAACAAGAAGAACACAAGGTAGGGCTTGAAAACCAAGAACTCCAAAAATTTCCAAGCTAGTTGGAGAGGGACCAAATCCTTCGGTGGAGATGTTCCAATGGCCCCGATCTATGGTGTGGTGAAGTTTGGGGAAGTTCTTGTGGTGGGAAGTGCCTAGATCTTGGTGGAGGTGTTGAGGGCGCCGGCCATGGAGGTTGGGGATTGGGGAACAATGGGGAAGATGACCCCAAGGGGTATCTCTTCCCAATATATAGTAGGCTGCGCGACCGGTCAGGTATCCGGTCGACTGGGCTGGTGACCGGCTGACCCGGCCTGCAGACTTCCGGTTGCCGCCCGGTCCACCGGACCATCCGGTCAGGGACCCGGTCCGACCGGGCCAGGGACCGGCCAGCCCAGAATTGTCTAATTTTGCCTCGTTTTTGCCCCTATGCTGTGTGTAAATGTGTGTGAGTGCTCAAATGATGACATGTACATATAGATAGATAGATGATGATGAGATGAGCATAGACATGGGGTTGGAAACACATAGTTCTCTAGGCATACCCATTGGAGAGAAAATCCAAACAAGATGTGAATAGCAACAATGGGCATGATTCGAAGTGTATATCAAGAATCATAAGTTATTTTGGAAATGATGCTCGCACTAAGATCATTGGGCCTTATATAGTCAAATCAATTTGTAATGAAGGCTCAATGAGGGGCGGGGGAGTACTCCCCCTATGTGAAAGCGCAAATGTCATGTGACCGCGAAGAGACATGCTTGGGTTCATATAATGACATTGGGTCTATTTATGTTGCACACATAGGTATGCATCATACCAAGACATGGTAAGATGACTATCCCCATATGTGCTATGCCTCTAAGCTAGATAGCAAGATAAATGCAAGAATATAATGCAAGAAGTTAATCAATCCAAGTTTTTAGGATCAAGAATACCAAGTTCTCCTCTCAAGTTAACAAAGCGGGCTTCATCCAAAGGCTTAGTGAAAATATCCGCCAATTGGTAGGTTGTTCCCACATGAGTGAGATCAATATCCTTATTGGCAACATGATCACGTAGGAAGTGATGGCGAATGTCAATATGTTTGGTGCGACAATGTTGAACCGGGTTGTTGGCGATCTTTATTGCACTTTCATTGTCACAAAGAAGAGGCACCGTACCAAGAGACACACCATAGTCTTTCAAGGTTTGCTTCATCCATAACAATTGAGTGCAACAAGATGCCGCGGATATGTATTCGGCTTCGGCGGTGGATAGAGCGGTGGAGTTTTGTTTCTTGGATGACCAACTCACCAATGACCGGCCAATAAATTGGCAAGCCCCGGAGGTAGACTTCCGATCAACCTTATCACCGGCCCAATCGGAATCCGAATAGCCAATGAGTTCAAAGGTTGACCCCTTTGGATACCATAGCCCGAGAGTAGGAGTGAGAACAAGGTATCTTAGTATCCGTTTGACCGCCACTAAATGGCTCTCCTTGGGAGCGGATTGAAAACGAGCACACATCCCTACACTTAGCATGATATCCGGCCTAGAGGCACAAAGGTAGAGCAAGGATCCTATCATGGAGCGGTATACCTTTATGTCCACATCCTTCTCACCGTCACATGAACCAAGTTGCCCCTTTACGGGCATGGGTGTCTTCATTGGACTTGCATTGGTCATGTTGAATTTCTTGAGCATGTCCTTCACATACTTTTCTTGAGAGATGAAGGTGCCTTTTGCAAGTTGCCTCACTTGGAAGCCTAGAAAGAACTTCAACTCTCCCATCATGGACATCTCAAATTTCCTAGTCATCAATAGCTCAAAAGCTTTGTTATGATTGGGGTTAGTTCCACCAAAAATAATATCATCAACATATATTTGACATATAAAGAGGCCACCCCCTTTAACCCGCTTGGTGAAAAGGGTGGAATCGACCGTACCCATGCAAAACCCATCATGTAGTAAGAAATCCCTAAGGAACTCATACCAAGCACGTGGAGCTTGCTTGAGACCGTAGAGTGCCTTATGGAGTAAATACACGTGGTTGGGTCGGCATGGGTCTTCGAAACCCGGAGGTTGAGCCACATATGCGGTTTCTTTTAGGGGACCATTCAAAAATGCACTTTTCACATCCATTTGATATAATTTGAAATTGTGGAAAGATGCAAATGCAAGCAAAAGACGAATAGCTTCAAGACGGGCTACCGGCGCAAAGGTATCCTCAAAATCCATACCTTCTATTTGGGCAAACCCTTGCGCCACTAACCTTGCTTTGTTTCGTATAACAATGCCATTCTCATCTTGCTTGTTCTTGAATACCCATTTGGTCCCAATGACATTGATGCGATGATCCTTGGGTCTCTCAACTAGAGACCATACTTCATTACGAGTGAAACACTCCAATTCTTCTTGCATGGCAATTGCCCAATCCGGATCGACCAAGGCTTCATGTACCTTAAGTGGTTCAAAACTAGACACAAAAGCATGATGTTGACAATAAGTGATAAGTAATGCATGGTGTCTACGAGTTACCACTCCTCTTGAGATGCTACCAAGGACTTGATCCACTTTCATGTCACTTGCCCTTGTAGCGGCCTTGATCTTCCGAACGGTTCCTTCATGATCAATGAATTCATCTCTTGCTAGTACTTGATCATGAGGGACCACTTGAGCTTGATCATGAGTTGAGGATGTTTCTTGATCGTCATCATGATCTTGCTCCATGGAATGAGGATCTTCTTCTTGTTCTTCGGATTGAGACTCATCTTGAGTAGAGGATGGTTCTTGAGTTGCACTTGATGGTTCGGCTTGAGTTGAGCTAGGCTCCACTTGTGGCGTGCTTGAGACATCTACTCCATCATCTTGATCATCATTATGAACCTCCATGGGCCGGATGTGTCCAATGCCCATATGCTTGATGGCACTAGATGGATCATCATTATTACCTGCAACACATGGAACAACTTGCTCCACTTGGGAGCCATTATCCTCCAAGAACACCACGTCACAAGATACTTCAATAGTCCCGGAGGACCGGTTGTAGTATCTATAGGCATGAGAGTTCTCCGCATATCCAACAAATATACCCTCTATGGTTCTAGTTTCAAATTTACCGAGCTTTCCTTTGTTGTTCTTAACAAGGCATTTGCATCCAAAGACACGAATATACATGACATTAGGCTTGTTACCGGTAAGGAGCTCGTATGGGGTTTTGTTGTGGAGGGGACGGAGGAAGAGCCGGTTGGAGTAGTGGACGGCCGTAGAGATGGCTTCTCCCCAAAAGTTGTGGGGTGAGTTGAATTCACTCAACATGGTTCTTGCCATCTCAATGATATTCCGGTTCTTCCTTTCAACAACACCGTTTTGTTGAGGGGTGTATGGCGCCGAAAACTCATGCTTGATGCCCTCATCATCCACAAACTCTTGCATAGTGTAGTTCTTGAACTCGGTGCCATTGTCGGTCCTAATCGCCTTGATCTCGGATTCATACATACGTTGAGCTTTCTTGGCGAAGGTGATGAACTCTCTATGGGTCTCGTCCTTAGACTTAAGGAGAAAGACCCAAGAGTATCTTGAGTAATCATCAACAATGACAAGTCCATACTTGCTCCCACCAAGAGTATCATAATGTGATGGCCCAAAGAGGTCCAAATGAAGGAGCTCCAAAGGCCTAGATGTGGTAACAATACTCTTGATGGGATGCTTCTTCTTGAGTTGCTTTCCGGCTACACATGCACTACAAACACGATCTTTCTCAAAAGAAACGCCGGTTAGTCCCACAACATGCTCACCCTTTAGGAGTTGTTTAAGATTCCTCATGTTAACATGACCAAGGCGGCGATGCCACAACCATCCTTCATCATGCTTGGCCGCCATTAGACATGTGGAGAAGGAGGGGCTCTCTTTCGAGAGGTCAACCACGTAAAGGTTGTTCTCCACATATCCAACAAGGACCAATTTGAGATTGTCACTCCTAAAGACTTGCACATAATATTTAGTGAAATATGAATTGTAACCGGCATCGGCAAGATGATATATAGAGAGTAAGTTATAGCCAAGGTGTTCAACAAGCATAACCGTCTCAAGGCACAAGTCCATAGAGATTGCTACCTTGCCATACCCAAGTACCTTTCCCTTTGAGTTGTCACCAAAGGTAATGCTTGACTTCTTGTTGATATCTTCAATGAATTGATCAAGCACACCTTTTCCTCCGGTCATATGATTGGTGCATCCACTATCAAACACCCATTTTGGACCACCGGAGGAATACCCCTACAAAATCAAGTAGAGGATTTAGGAACCCATCGATTAATGGGTTCCTTTGCAATGGCAACAATATCTTTTGGTACCCAAATTGAGTACTCTCTATAAGCATAGCCATTAGGAGGGCCAACATAGTTAGCATAGACATCACCATAATAATCAACAAATAATGCATAGTGATCGTTTGGCCCCGTGCGGTCACCACTAGTGGCTTTCCCCTTTGAGGCTTTGCCATTGTTAGTGACCTTCTTGTTCTTATCTTGAGCGGGTTTCTCCTTCTTGTAGTTGTTCTTCTTGTGGGACTTGGGAGTATATCCAAGTCCATACTTTTGATTGTTTGACCTTTGCTTACTCAAGAGGTCATCCAATCCCATCTTGTTCTTGGCGTGTGGTGAACTTTGCAAGTTCCTTTGTTAGCCTAACATTTTCCTCAAGAATAGATGCTTGCTCACAAGAAGATTCATTAGGATGATAGTCAAGACCATATTTGGTCACCAAGGACTCAAGATATGCATTGGTCTCAACATGCAAAGAAAGTTCCTCTTGTAAACGAACATGTTCCTCAACAAGTTTAGCATGCTCACTAGTAAAGGAAATGGAGGAACAAGCAAGCTTTTCAACATCAATGGGATCCTTCATTGATCCAAGAGCCCTTTTGTAGGATTCTTGAAGTAGATCATGATTCTCTCCAAGTTTCTTGAGCTCATCCTTGACAAGCTTGTTAGCTCTTTCAAGGTGGTCAAGATCCCTAGTGAGAGAAGCATGAGCAACTTCAAGTTCCTCCTTTGAGGCATTGAGCTCTTGGGTCAATAATTGAGCCCTATCAATAGTTTTTAGGTCCTTAACTTTATCAAGTTCATAAGTTTCAATTTGTTGCTTAAGGCCTTGAGATATGCACCTTTCGGTGTTTAGCTCTTGTCTTAGGAGATTGAATCTCCGTTCCTTCTCATTCAATTGATATTCTAATTCCTCAATGGACTCATCCTTTTCTTTGAGTGAGTCCATCAAGAAATCAAACTTGACAAGAGCTTCACCACGAAGGGTGCATCTAACATCATAGAGTTCCTTAAGCATAATTAATTCTTCTTGATCTTCGTTTTCATCATCAAGAACACTAGATAGGGAAGGTGGAGGTTCCATTACCTTGGTTTCCCTTGCCATAAGACAAGAGCCAATGATTGGAGAGGAGGGAGAGTCATCGGAGTCATCATCTTGAGTTGTTCTTGCCATGAAGGAAGAGCCAACATCATTCTCCGTGGAGTAATCTTTGGAGTAGTCATATGTGAAGAGTGACCCGGGCTTAGAGTAAGCTAAACCGGCCACTCCGGCCTCCTTCTCCTCATCTTCCTCTTCTTCATCAGACAAGTACTCGGCCCCAACAAAAGCTCTTCCCTTGTTCTTCTTGTACCGATCGTTGATTGGGTTCGGCTTCAATCTTGGCTTGACCCCTTTGATGAACTTTGGCTTGTCTACCCTTTTCTCATAAGGGCACTCATTTGCAAAGTGGTTATCTTCATCACAATTGTAGCAAGTTCTCTTCTTCTTCTTGTCATTGAGGAGCATTGGGAACTTGACCTTGTACTTCTTGGCAAAGAAAGCAAAGTCGGTAGCAATGTCACTAGTTGAAGTCAGCTCTTCATCTTCTTCAATTTCATAGTCTTCGTTGCTTTCATGGTCGGCTCTAGCTTTGAGAGCAAGGTTGTGTGACGCTTCATGGTTGTGTGAGGCTTCATCAACACGGTTCATTGCCTTGAGCCTCTTTCCGGCTTTGGCCATGCTTTCATTGGCGGCCACATAGGAGACTAGATCATCGGAGTTGAGATCGGCACTCTTGGTCATGATTTGCAAGTTGAGTCCAAGGTTGGTGTCTTCTTGTTTGACGGCAATCATAGCAATGACCTTGGATTTTATGAAGGCTTCGTTCATCTCGAATCCGTCATTGTACTTCTCAGCACCAAGTCCCTTGACCCTTACTTTCAGAGCACCAAGCCTAGCATAGGCATCGAATACGGATTCTCCATCTCGAATCATGAACTGGTAGGCCTCTTGCTTTGCGGTCTCATAGAGAGCTGATTGGATCAAATCGGTTCCCTCTTGGAGTACTACGATTCGATCCCACAACTCTTTAGCGGAGACAATGTCATCGACTTGATCAAGAAGCTTGCGGTTGATGCCACTTCTAATCTTGTCACGTGCGGATGCATTGAGTTGACGGTTGTAGAACTCAGTGGAGGTCAACCGAGTAGGATCTTGTGGCTCCCGATGTCCATGAACAATGAGCTCCCATAGCTCCACACTGCAGCTGCGAATATGAGATTCCATAGCAGATTTCCAATGTGGAAAGTGAGTTCCATCGTAATGGGGAACGGTCCCACTATGGTTTATATGAGGCATGGGTGAACTGTTTCTGGGATAGTCATGGTTAACATCATGGTAGGTTTCCTTAGAGGCCGAAGCCCCACTAGAAGTTCCACCTAGCTAGGTTCTTAAGCATGGCAGTCATTTCAGTCATTTGGTTTTGTAGCTCATCCTCCTTTTTCTTCTTCTCGACATCATATGCCAAGAATCTAGATTTCATCTCTTTAACCGAAAGGTTAGAGTCGTCATCTAGACCCTCGAAGAGTTTATCCATCTCACTCTTAAGGCGGTGAAGCCCTTAATAAGAGTCCAGGCTCTGATACCAATTGAAAGTATAGAGATGGTAAACCTAGAGGGGGGGGGGTGAATAGGTTTCTACAAATTTTAATTCTTTCTTTGCAATATTAGGCTTTGCGGAATATAAAGATGAGCCTAATGCAAACTAGGTGAAGCAACCTATATGAGGATACAACTAACTCGAGCACGAAGGCTCTCACAGGCAGTTAAATCACAAGTAAGGAGTTCGGTTAGAGATAACCGATAGCACGCGGAGACGAGGATGTATTCCCGTGTTCCCTTGCTTTGCAACAAGGTACGTCACGTTTGGAGGAGTGGAGGTCCCACGAAGGATTCCCCGCGCCACGAAGGCTCACCCTATTCTCCGGAGCCTATCCCACGAAGGAATAGCTCACTCACTTGTGGTAGACTTTGAGGTAGCCTCCAAACCTTCACAATCTTGCCCGGAGCAAATCCACAGCCCGGATGCTTCCGGACTCCTTCTTGCCTACCTAGGGTTTCCAAGGAACCCTAGGAAGCAAGCTTCTCAATGAATACAAGGGGGAATGAGATTTGGCTTGGTAGAACGGTAGATCGGGTCCTCCTCTAATGATTCCCCGGAGGGATTTGAGTTTGGGTGGAGGAGGAGGGAGATCTGAGGCTTTTGGTGTTTCTAGTAATGGAGTAAGAGAGAGAGAGAGCTCAAGAACAGCTTGTAGTGTAGTGCCTAACTGTCTAGAGGTAGGAGAAGGGCTATTTATAGTGTTCTTCGAAATATGGCCGTTGCCACTTGCCACCTCAGCTTTTCCTCGACAAACCCGGTCTGACCGGGCCACAGACCGGACAGCCCGGTGGTGAGGCCGGTCTGACCGGGCCAGTGACCGGACGCCTTTTGCTGGTCCCGGAGCTCCTCCCGGTTGGCGGCAGTTGGCGCCGGCTGTCGCCGGTGGACCGGACGGAGCACCGGACCCGCCGGTCGAGAGCCCGGTTGACCGGGCGCAAACCGGATCTGCTGGCTCCTCCTCTGGAGCCCGGTTGCCGCCCGGTTGACCGGCCACCACGCCGGACTGGCCGGTTGCTGGCCCGGTTGGACCGGGCAGGTGACCGGATTTCTCCTGTAACCCCTTTTTGATTGTTGTTGAAATGGGGGGTCACCTTTAGCCTTCTTGTTCCTTTGATACACCATTTACGCCTCATTGCCTAATACCTGAGATTGTACTTATAAACATATTAGGCCAAATACTTTAGCACGGTGTCATCGTTACCAAAATAATGGATAAGGGTGAAATACCCTTACACATCTGTTAGGTTCTGGGAGGACGTATGGCTAGGAGACACGCCACTATCTCAACAATATCTAGCTTTATATAATATCATCCAACATAAAAATGTGTTAGTTTCGACTGTGTTGGCGACTGAACCTATCAACATTTCTTTTAGAAGAGGATTGAATGATAATAAGTGGGTGCAGTGGTTACATTTATGCCAAAGATTGATTACAATTGATTTATCATCTGAATCTGATAAGTTTATTTGGAAGCTTACGGATTCTGGCATTTTTTCAGTTAGGTCTATGTACCTTGATTGGATGAATGGAAATACTGTCTATCTTCGCGGGTATCTTTGGAAGCTAAAGATTCCTCTCAAAATTAAAAATTTTATGTGGTTCCTAAGTAATAAGGTGCTACTAACTAAGGATAATTTAGCTAAACGGAAGTGGAAAGGATGTCAAAAATGTTGTTTTTGTGATTCCATGGAAACCGTTAATCATTTGTTTATTGAATGCCCTTTTGCGAAGATTGTTTGGCGTATGATGTACCTTGCTTACAATATTCCTCCACCAGCTAACATTACTAATATGTTTGGTAGATGGCTGAATGGGGTGAGGAAAAGGGATAAACAGAAAATTCGGATTGGTGTTTCAGCTCTTTGTTGGGCTATTTGGAGAACCAGAAATGATATTATCTTTAACAAACAAAATGGAACTAATTTTTTGCAGGTTATCCGGCGGGCTGCTCATTCAATTCAGCAATGGGTTTTACTCCTCCCAGTGGAACAGCGGGAGGCTATGGTTATTGGATGCAACCGGATGCTAGTGGTTGCTCAGGACTTCTTTTTCCAGGCTACTGGGTGGCGGCATCTTAATAGAATAGCAAATGCATAGCTTCTCTATTTGCCGTATTTTCAGCTGGTTGATTCATGTATCGACCTTAGCTTTTCCGTGATTGTAATAAGGGTTCTTGGATATACTATGACTTGATACTTTGTTTTTTTAATAAAGTAAGCCGTGTGCATCTATTGATGCAGAGGCTGGGGCTAAGCTCCTTTATCGAAAAAAAACTAATGATCCCTAATTTTTGATCTATTGCTTGGACCCTCAAGGGGTATATAAAGATGCACGAGGAGGGGAGAGACTTAGAGCTCAAGAAGATGAGTTGTATTCTATCTCCTTTTCCGTATACACATTCTAACAAGTACCACCATAATTTGAACTTGCATAGTTTTTAAGCTTATTTTGAACTGTTCCCTTGAACCCTCCACATTAGAATTTACATCTTGATCCAAATGAATCTAAACACGCATGGGGCATGTGTTAGGGAACACGGCAACAATGACCTAGTTGTCATACCATACTAAATCATACCGACATCGCGTGGTCCATCGTGCGACCATACTAAATTGTCCAACGCGACCTAGTTGTCATACCATAGGACGGGCTAGAATGGTACGCTGCCGGAGGTAAATCCGCACGGGGAATGAGTAAACGAGAGCTCCCACCACCCACAGCGCCTCGGTCGCTCCAGGCCGGGGCGGCCACCCCCAACCTTCCCTCCGCCGTGCCGGCGGCCTCTCCCGTCTCCACGCCGCTGACGGCGCCCCTCCTGGCCCCCGCGCCGGCCCACGCCGTGCAGGACCTGCTGTTTGGGTCCTTCACGCCTGAGATCCTGGCGGGATCTGCGGAGCAAGCGCTCCGCCGGCGGACCTGCTCTGTGTAGCGGCCGGCGACAGCCTCGCCTTCAATGGCGTCTGCGCCTCGGGCGGAGCATGCCTCGTCTTCAAGCCACCATGCTGGGCCTGCTGTCTCTGCGGATCTGAGCGCGGACAGAGCAGCGTGCACTGTGCAGCTGCCGCCTCCGCCTCCGCTCAGGCCTGGGGACAGGCCACAGACCGTCGCGTCGCTCGAAGCCCGGAGCCTTCCCTTCCAAGCTCAGGTCAGTCATAGGGGTGCTCGGCTGCGCTCCATAATCGTTGCCCCAAATCAATCTGCGGGCGAGTTAAGGTGGTGGATTCCCCAAGATCCTCAAGAAGATTGGCAACTCGTCCGCCCCAAATTCTGGTGGAGGAAGGTTAATCCTTCCTTTCCAAGAGCCTTGCATGCTGACCCGAGGCAGAGGACTTCAAGAGGCGCCTTGGCGTCGGAATCGGATCCCTTCAAAGGCCGTTGTTTCCGCTGCCTTTCCGCCCAACACTTCGTGCGGGATTGCAAGGACGCCGTGCATTGCCTGGACTGCAAGAAGCCCGGACACCGTGCCCGCGACTGCCCCTCCAAGCGCTCCTTCACCGCCGCTGCGGCGCCTCAGCCGCCTCCTCCTGCACCGGCTCGACAATCGCAAGCAAGCGCTGCGGTCATGCCGTCCCCAAGGAGGCGGCTTGGGTCGGAGCTCGAGCCTGGGCACCCGTCTAACCGGCCCGGGGAGGTGTATAGCTCGTCCCTGAGCACGCCGGCGATGGAGGTGGCCGCCACCGAGATGAGACGCACCCACCTCGCCATCCTCGTCTCCGACACCAGGCTCAACATCAGCACAAGATCCATCGCCAAGGCTTTGCAGGATGAGCTGAAGTTTCCGTGGGAAGACATCCATGTGTCGGCCTCGTTCCCGGACGATTTCCTGGTCAGGTTCGACCAACCTTGGCAGAGGGACATGGCGCTGGAGCGTGGCACCGTCCCGCTGCGCCGCGGTTCCTTGGCGCTGACGACCTGGTCACCAACTTCGCGCGGGCGCCCGCAGACGTGGAGGTTCTACTGCCGGTTGGCCGTGGAGAACCTCCCGCTCAATGCCTGGGAGGATGTGCCAACCATTCGGGCGGTGCTGGACGGCGCATGCGAGCTGGACAAGATCGAGCGACGCTCGGCCCGCCGCGACAACACGGCGGCGCTGTTCGTCTGGGTTTGGTGCTTGGACCCAGACCTCATCCCCAAGGTCAAGCCCCACTCCATCCTCGACCGGCCGGCTGAGCGTCGCCAGGACCTGCCCGAGGGCACGCCTGCGGAGGAGGGGCGCGACGGGCCGCTGTTCAGGGTCCTGATCCACCTTGACAAGGTGTTGGATGATACGTCTCCGACGTATCGATAATTTCTTATGTTCCATGCCACATTATTGATGATATCTACATGTTTTATGCACACTTTATGTCATATTCGTGCATTTTCTGGAACTAACCTATTAACAAGATGCCGAAGTGCCAGTTGCTGTTTTCTGCTGTTTTTGGTTTCAGAAATCCTAGTAACGAAATATTCTCGGAATTGGACGAAATCAACGCCCAGGGTCCTATTTTGCCACGAAGCTTCCAGAAGACCGAAGAGGAGACGAAGTGGGGCCACGAGGCGGCCACACCCTAGGGCGGCGCGGCCTGGCCCTTGGCCGCGCCGACCTGTGGTGTGGGGCCCTCGTGTGGCCCCCTGACCTACCCTTCCGCCTACTTAAAGCCTTCGTCGCGAAACCCCCAGTACCGAGAGCCACGATACGGAAAACCTTCCAGAGACGCCGCCGCCGCCAATCCCATCTCGGGGGATTCAGGAGATCGCCTCCGGCACCCTGCCGGAGAGGGGAATCATCTCCCGGAGGACTCTACGCCGCCATGGTCGCCTCCGGAGTGATGAGTGAGTAGTCTACCCCTGGACTATGGGTCCATAGCAGTAGCTAGATGGTTGTCTTCTCCCCATTATGCTTCATTGTTGGATCTTGTGAGCTGCCGAACATGATCAAGATCATCTATCTGTAATTCTATATGTTGTGTTTGTTGGGATCCGATGAATAGAGAATACTTGTTATGTTGATTATCAAAGTTATGTCTATGTGTTGTTTATGATCTTGCATGCTCTCCGTTACTAGTAGATGCTCTGGCCAAGTAGATGCTTGTAACTCCAAGAGGGAGTATTTATGCTCGATAGTGGGTTCATGTCTCCGTGAATCTGGGGAAGTGACAGAAATCTCTAAGATTATGGATGTGCTGTTGCCACTAGGGATAAAACATTGGTGCTATGTTCAAGGATGTAGTCACTGATTACATTACGCGCAATACTTAATGCAATTGTCTGTTGTTAGCAACTTAATACTGGAGGGGGTTCGGATGATAACCTGAAGGTGGACTTTTTAGGCATAGATGCATGCTGGATAGCGGTCTATGTACTTTGTCGTAATGCCCAATTAAATCTCACAATACTCATCATAATATGTATGTGCATGGTCATGCCCTCTTTATTTGTCAATTGCCCAACTGTAATTTGTTCACCCAACATGCTGTTTATCTTATGGGAGAGACACCTCTAGTGAACTGTGGACCCCGGTCCAATTCTCTATACTGAAATGCAATCTACTGCAATACTTGTTTTACTATTTTCTGCAAACAATCATCTTCCACACAATACGGTAGATCCTTTGTTACAGCAAGCCGGTGAGATTGACAACCTCACTGTTTCGTTGGGGCAAAGTACTTTGGTTGTGTTGTGCAGGTTCCACGTTGGCGCCGGAATCTCTGGTGTTGCGCCGCACTACATCCCGCCGCCATCAACCTTCAACGTGCTTCTTGACTCCTACTGGTTCGATTAAACCTTGGTTTCTTACTGAGGGAAACTTGCTGCTGTGCGCATCACACCTTCCTCTTGGGGTTCCCAATGGACGTGTCAACTACACGCATCAAGCAAATTTCTGGCGCCGTTGCCGGGGACCTAAAGAAAAGTTACACCACAAAGATTTCTATCTCCCACGTCAACTGCACGCCAGCAACAAATTTCTGGCGCCGTTGCCGGGGAGATCAAGACACGCTGCAAGGGGAGTCTCCACTTCCCAATCTCTTTACTTTGTTTTTGTCTTGCTTTATTTTATTTACTACTTTGTTTGCTGCACTAAATCAAAATACAAAAAAAATTAGTTGCTAGTTTTACTTTATTTGCTATCTTGTTTACTATATCAAAAACACAAAAAAAATTAGTTACTTGCATTTACTTTACTTGATTCATCATGTTTCCTTTTAATTTTACCACGAAAGACATACCGGTAGGACGTGGGTCTATAGTTGGGAGAAATAATATAGAAGAATTTTTCAATCATGTTAGTACCGTTGAAGATTTTGAAGATAGACACTTGGTAGAACTTGCTCCTACTTATGAAATTGCTGCTGCTGCTTTAGTTCGCATGTTGGAAACTAAATTTATTAATCTCAATCCTATAATCCAACACATGTTTCTTACACTCGGTGATATGGAAGAAGGGGAAAAGAAAGACTTTGTTTTAGAAACCCTTCTTAGAGAATTTGGTGGTATAGCAAGAGAGGCTAGAAAGGTCTTTGCTAAATATAATATGCTTGGTTCTTATACCAATTTTGTTAGTCTCCTTGAAAAGATGGATATAGATAGAATAAAGTACACTAATAATATTAATGATGGTGGGGAGATCAAAGCACCAATTCCATGTAAGCTCCTAGCGATGAATGATGCACTAGAAAATAATTATGCTTGGCTTGTTCCTGAAAATTTGTTTGATGAGAGCAGCAAGCCCAAGACTAATGAAAAGGGGGACGCTAAAACTTATGTATCTAATATACTATGCCTGGTTGAGAAAACTCCGCATCCCGCTGTAGATGCACCGTCTCTTGATAATACTTGATACACACTTTCTGCGCCTAGCTGAAAGGCGTTAAAGAAAAGCGCTTATGGGAGACAACCCATGGTTTTTACTACAGTACTTTGTTTTTATTTTGTGTCTTGGAAGTTGTTTACTACTGTAGCAACCTCTCCTTATCTTAGTTTAGTGTTTTGTTGTGCCAAGTAAAGTCGTTGATAGTAAAGTTCATACTAGATTTGGATTACTGCGCAGAAACAGATTTCTTTGCTGTCACGAATCTGGGCTGTTTTCTCTGTAGGTAACTCAGAAAATTATGCCAATTTACGTGAGTGATCCTCAGATATGTACGCAACTTTCATTAAATTTGAGCATTTTCATTTGAGCAAGTCTGGTGCCTCGATAAAATTCGTCAATACGAACTGTTCTGTTTTGACAGATTCTGCCTTTTATTTCGCATTGCCTCTTTTGCTATGTTGGATGAATTTCTTTGATCCATTAATGTCCAGTAGCTTTATGCAATGTCCAGAAGTATTAAGAATGATTGTGTCACCTCTGAACCTGTTAATTTTTATTGTCCACTAACCCTCTAATGAGTTGTTCTAAGTTTGGTGTGGAGGAAGTTTTCAAGGATCAAGAGAGGGAGATGATACAACATGATCAAGGAGAGTGAAAGCTCTAAGCTTGGGGATGCCCCGGTGGTTCACCCCTGTATATTTTAAGAAGACTCAAGCGTCTAAGCTTGGGGATGCCCAAGGCATCCCCTTCTTCATCGACAACATTATCAGGTTCCTCCCCTGAAACTATATTTTTATTCCATCACATCTTATGTGCTTTTCTTGGAGCGTCGGTTTGTTTTTGTTTTTTGTTTTGTTTGAATAAAATGGATCCTAGCATTCACTTTGTGGGAGAGAGACACGCTCCGCTGTAGCATATGGACAAGTATGTCCTTAGGCTCTACTCATAGTATTCATGGCGAAGTTTCTTCTTCGTTAAATTGTTATATGGTTGGAATTGGAAAATGATACATGTAGTAATTGCTAAAATGTCTTGGATAATGTGATACTTAGCAATTGTTGTGCTCATGTTTAAGCTCTTACATCATATACTTTGCACCCATTAATGAAGAAATACATAGAGCATGCTAAAATTTGGTTTGCATATTTGGTCTCTCTAAAGTCTAGGTAATATCTAGTATTGAGTTTTGAACAACAAGGAAGACGGTGTAGATTCTTATAATGTTTTCAATATGTCTTTTATGTGAGTTTTGCTGCACCGGTTCATCCTTGTGTTTGTTTCAAATAACCTTGCTAGCTTAAACCTTGTATCGAGAGGGAATACTTCTCATGCATCCAAAATCCTTGAGCCAACCACTATGCCTACCTACTACATGGTATTTCTCCGCCATTCCAAAGTAAATTGCTTGAGTGCTACCTTTAAAA
Source organism: Lolium perenne (assembly GCF_019359855.2). Classification (NCBI taxonomy): domain Eukaryota; kingdom Viridiplantae; phylum Streptophyta; class Magnoliopsida; order Poales; family Poaceae; genus Lolium; species Lolium perenne. The sequence continues at coordinate 90,938,343 of NC_067247.2, forward strand.
TTCCATCATTCACCTTTACAATATATAGCTCATGGGACAAATAGCTTAAAAACTATTGTGGTATTGAATATGTACTTATGCATTTTATCTCTTATTAAGTTGCTTGTTGTGCGATAACCATGTTCCCGGGGACGCCATCAACTACTTTTTGTTGAATTTCATGTGAGTTGCTATGCATGTTCGTCTTGTCTGAAGTAAGAGCAATCTACCACCTTATAGTTAAGCATGCATATTGTTAGAGAAGAACATTGGGCCGCTAACTAAAGCCATGATCCATGGTGGAAGTTTCAGTTTTGGACATATATCCTCAATCTCAAATGAGAAAATTAATTGTTGTTACATGCTTATGCATAAAAGAGGAGTCCATTATCTGTTGTCTATGTTGTCCCGGTATGGATGTCTAAGTTGAGAATAATCAATAGCGAGAAATCCAATGCGAGCTTTCTCCTTAGACCTTTGTACAGGCGGCATAGAGGTACCCCATTGTGACACTTGGTTAAAACATGTGCATTGCGATAATCCGGTAGTCCAAGCTAATCAGGACAAGGTGCGGGCACTATTAGTATACTATGCATGAAGCTTGCAACTTGTAAGATATAATTTACATGATACATATGCTTTATTACTACCGTTGACAAAATTGTTTCATGTTTTCAAAATAAAAGCTCTAGCACAAATATAGCAATCGATGCTTTTCCTCTATGGAGGACCATTCTTTTACTTTTATGTTGAGTCAGTTCACCTATTTCTCTCCACCTCAAGAAGCAAACACTTGTGTGAACTGTGCATTGATTCCTACATACTTGCATATTGCACTTATTATATTACTCTATGTTGACAATATCCAATGAGATATACATGTTACAAGTTGAAAGCAACCGCTGAAACTTAATCTTCCTTTGTGTTGCTTCAATGCTTTTACTATGAATTATTGCTTTATGAGTTAACTCTTATGCAAGACTTATTGATGCTTGTCTTGAAGTACTATTCATGAAAAGTCTTTGCTTTATGATTCACTTGTTTACTCATGTCATATATATTGTTTTGATCGCTGCATTCACTACATATGCTTTACAAATAGTATGATCAAGGTTATGATGGCATGTCACTCCAGAAATTATCTTTGTTATCGTTTTACTCGCCGGACGAGCAGAACTAAGCTTGGGGATGCTGATACGTCTCCGACGTATCGATAATTTCTTATGTTCCATGCCACATTATTGATGATATCTACATGTTTTATGCACACTTTATGTCATATTCGTGCATTTTCTGGAACTAACCTATTAACAAGATGCCGAAGTGCCAGTTGCTGTTTTCTGCTGTTCTTGGTTTCAGAAATCCTAGTAACGAAATATTCTCGGAATTGGACGAAATCAACGCCCAGGATCCTATTTTTCCACGAAGCTTCCAGAAGACCGAAGAGGAGACGAAGTGGGGCCACGAGGCGGCCACACCCTAGGGCGGCGCGGCCTGGCCCTTGGCCGCGCCGACCTGTGGTGTGGGGCCCTCGTGTGGCCCCCTGACCTGCCCTTCCGCCTACTTAAAGCCTCCGTCGCGAAACCCCCAGTACCGAGAGCCACGATACGGAAAACCTTCCAAAGACGCCGCCACCGCCAATCCCATCTCGGGGGATTCAGGAGATCGCCTCCGGCACCCTGCCGGAGAGGGGAATCATCTCCCGGAGGACTCTACGCCGCCATGGTCGCCTCCGGAGTGATGAGTGAGTAGTCTACCCCTGGACTATGGGTCCATAGCAGTAGCTAGATGGTTGTCTTCTCCCCATTGTGCTTCATTGTTGGATCTTGTGAGCTGCCGAACATGATCAAGATCATCTATCTGTAATTCTATATGTTGTGTTTGTTGGGATCCGATGAATAGAGAATACTTGTTATGTTGATTATCAAAGTTATGTCTATGTGTTGTTTATGATCTTGCATGCTCTCCGTCACTAGTAGATGCTCTTGCCAAGTAGATGCTTGTAACTCCAAGAGGGAGTATTTATGCTCGATAGTGGGTTCATGTCTCCGTGAATCTGGGGAAGTGACAGAAATCTCTAAGATTATGGATGTGCTGTTGCCACTAGGGATAAAACATTGGTGCTATGTTCAAGGATGTATTCACTGATTACATTACGTGCAATACTTAATGCAATTGTCTGTTGTTAGCAACTTAATACTGGAGGGGGTTCGGATGATAACCTGAAGGTGGACTTTTTAGGCATAGATGCATGCTGGATAGCGGTCTATGTACTTTGTCGTAATGCCCAATTAAATCTCACAATACTCATCATAATATGTATGTGCATGGTCATGCCCTCTTTATTTGTCAATTGCCCAACTGTAATTTGTTCACCCAACATGCTGTTTATCTTATGGGAGAGACACCTCTAGTGAACTGTGGACCCCGGTCCAATTCTCTATACTGAAATACAATCTACAGCAATACTTGTTTTACTATTTTCTGCAAACAATCATCTTCCACACAATACGGTTAATCCTTTGTTACAGCAAGCCGGTGAGATTGACAACCTCACTGTTTCGTTGGGGCAAAGTACTTTGGTTGTGTTGTGCAGGTTCCACGTTGGCGCCGGAATCTCTGGTGTTGCGCCGCACTACATCCCGCCGCCATCAACCTTCAACGTGCTTCTTGACTCCTACTGGTTCGATTAAACCTTGGTTTCTTACTGAGGGAAACTTGCTGCTGTGCGCATCACACCTTCCTCTTGGGGTTCCCAACGGACGTGTCAACTACACGCATCATTGGACTATACGCCGATCGACGAGAGCCGCCGTCGCAGGGGAGTGCTGTGGCCCCAGGTCTACCGCAAGGAGTGGCATTTCGGCATCGAGGACGGCCTGCCTGGGCCGCGCGCTCGCCCGGTCCGTGATCGCCTTGGGCCCTCCAGCCACAGCCGCCGTCGTGACGATGATCGGGATGAGGGTCTTGATGGACGGCATGGCGGCAACAGGCGGGGTGACCGCCGCGGTGGAGATGCTGCGGACTTTGACGACTATGAGCGGCGCTGGAGCTCTGAGCGCCGCCACCATCATCAAGACAACCACGAGCGCCGCTCGAGCCGCTCCCCTGACCGGCGCCGCCGTGGAGACGCTTCCCGCCATCGCTCGAGGAGCGCCGGAGCGCCGGATGCCCGTGCTGAAGAAGGGGTGCACCAAACGGTGGACCTGGCGCCTCCCCGACCCACCGGCCACAGGAGCAGAAGCAGATCGCGTACGCCTACAGGCTCGCGGGCCTGGGGCAGCACTCCCTCCCCACCTCCGGGCCTCCATGGTTGCGGATACCCGGCGAGCTTGACGATGCCGTCCCCTCTCGAGGATGGCTTTGCGGCCGTCCATGATGCCGCGCCGAGCGGGATGCACGCCGCCAGCCCGGACAGCTTGGTTCACTTCATCACCAACATTCCGCCACCTCCACCCCCTCTCATTCCCTGGGAGGAAATCCCCGGGCTACAGCCAGGTCTGGGCAACGGAGGATTGGAGGACCAGTGGTCGGCGAACATCAACTCTGTCCAAGCGGACGAGCCACGCACCTACTATCCACTGTCCCCTGCACACCTGAGATCGCCGCTACACAAGTCGCCTGATCAGCATGCCGTCGATCATTGGGCGGCATTCTTCGGGGAGCAGTCCGCGGAGTATGTGCCGAGCAGCCGTTCCCTGCATGAGTGGCAGGGGATGTGGATGGAAGATCCGCTACCGTCCGTCCAGCCGCAGCCTGACCTACTGCAGCCGCACATTGCCGGGGATGATCGTATGCCGGGAAGCTGGGGAGTTATACATGGAGGCTGCCCGATGATCCCGGAGAAGACCGTTGTTGCAGCACCCTTTGGCCAGGAGCCGGCCGCACCTCGCTCACTAGGCTGGCAGCTCCAAGACATATTCTCCACGCCCCCAGCCCAGCCGTCGGCGCCGCAGAACTCCGACTCCTCTTCTGAGGATCTTGACGATGCAACTCTCTGCGAAGTGACGCTCAAGTCCAATGCACTTCGTGCGCTGAGGGAGGCCAACCTCTTTGGCCGTGGCTTGATGGAGGAGATTACGCAGGGGGTGGAGCAGCTGCATGTGGATCCCAAGACTTCACTCATGAGCAAGCTCTTGGGCATGATATCTCCATCCCTGCTTGGCTTTCCGACCAACAGCAAGCCAAAAAAGAAGCGGATGACGCCGCGCCACCTGCTTTGCATGGACACGGCAGTTAGAAGAAGTGAACGACCGGCAACAAAATCGTCCACCATGCTTGCCTCTCGTCGTGCTCAAGCGAGCGCGTGTAAGCAGCTCGGGCTGATCCAAAGGGAGGAAGAGTTTGACGACAACATTCAGGCCCAGTACCTCCGTTTTTTCCAGAGGCCTCTCACACAGGACAGTCTCCAGGGCCTAGCGGTGCTTACCGAAGCAGCACACCGTCCAGGCTTTGTTCTACCAGAGCAGGACCTCCAGGACTTGCTGAGGGAGGCGCCCACGGCAGTCTAGGGGCTGTCTCTCCGGGTCGACCTTGTCCGATGGATATCACAACTGCCACCTTAGTCGTGTCGTCGACGGACGCCCTCTCCTTTACCTGTAGTTGGATTGGGGGTGCCGCCGCAGTATCATCGCCTTTCTTCCTTCATTTGTATGTCGCTAAGCTGATTCAGGGCCTCGCCCATACCTGTAGCTGGCCACCCCTCTGCTTGCTGTTCTGTGCATCACCTTGCTCCCGGCTTCGCCGGCGCTGGGAATGCCTCTGTCGTTTTAGTGATCATGTTGCCACAACTTAAACTTCTTAACTGGAATGTGAGAGGGCTTAACGACCATGCCAGACATTCCGTGTTGCGCAATCTGGTGTTCAGCTCCAGGTGTTCTATCCTCTGTGTACAAGAATCTAAGGTTGGAGCCCTCACGAGTAGTGATAGAGACGACATGGTGGGCCAGGCTCTTCAGGGGTTCGCCGAGCTGCCAGCTAATGGCACAAGGGGCGGGGTGCTTATCTTTTGGTGTAATGATAGGTTCAGTGCCTCCAATCTGACCGTGCGCGATTTCTCCATCACGGTACATCTGACTGAGCGCGAAACAGGCCAAGCGTGGACCTTGTCTTCCGTCTATGGGCCGTCCGACGACGCCCGCAAACTTGCTTTCCTCAACGAGTTGGTCGCCATCCATTCCCAAGTCACTGGACCTTGGATGGTTATCGGTGACTTCAACCTAATCTTGCATGACGAGGACAAAAACAAACCCAGGGTGAATCGTGCCTGGATGCGCAAGTTCAAGGCCGCAGTGGACGCCAGCTTCCTGCGAGAGATCAAGTTAGTGGGCAGACGATTCACTTGGAGTAACGAGCAGGACGACCCCACTCTGGTGCGCCTTGACAGAGCTTTCTGCAACTCTGAGTGGGATGATCTGTTCCCGGCCGCAAAACTGCTACCCCAATCATCCTCAATGTCTGATCATTGTCCCCTATTGCTGGTACAAGACTTGGTGTTCAGATCACCACCCCGCTTCCGGTTTGAAAGCTTCTGGCCGCTTCTCCAGGGGTATACAGAAGTCGTGCAACAATCTTGGAACGAACCATGTCCGCTCACAAACAATTTCGCGGTGTTAGACTACAAGCTCAAACGTTTGGCCAAGTGCCTTACTACCTGGGCTAAGAACTACATTGGCGATATTAAGAAGCAAATGCTGGTAGGCGAGGAGATTATTCTGCGCCTGGACACGGCACAAGAGGTTAGGCAGCTCACGGTGGATGAAAAGAAGCTACGCTCCACCTTGAAAGCTCGTGCGGTGGGTTTAGCGGTTATCAACAGAATTAAGGCAAGGCAAAGGGCCAGAGTCAAGTGGCTGCGGCTGGGCGACGCCAATACCAAGTTCTTCCACTCCAGGGCCTCGCACAGAAAACAGAAAAACAGAATCGAGTCCCTGCTCACGGAGGATGGCATCGCAACAACCCCGGTAGAAATTGAAGATGCAATTTTTGCACACATGAACAATGTTGTTGGCACAAACGTGCCTTGCTCCGAGCAATTCATGTGGAATCATCTTGGACTGCCAGTCCCCGATTTGTCAGAACTTGAGGCGCCTTTCTCCTTGGACGAGTTGAAGTTTGCAGTTTTTGCCACTGCGACGGACAAAGCGCCAGGCCCTGATGGATTCTCTGCGGGATTCTTCAGATCCTCGTGGCATGTTGTTAAGGATGATCTCCTACGGGCCCTAAACAAATTCTACGACCTCAACGACCCCTCCTTCAGCAACCTCAACTCTGCCTTTTACGTCCTCATACCAAAAAATGGAGCGCCCACACAAATATCACATTACCGGCCTATCAGTCTGATTCATGTGTTTGCAAAGCTGTTATCCAAGATCCTTGCCATCAGGTTGCAACCAAGGATGGAGGAGTTGGTGTCCCCTTGCCAAAGCGCCTTCATTAGTGGACGAAGCATCCAAGATAACTTCCTCTATGTCCAGAACCTTGCAAGGCACTTCCACCGAACCAAGGCACCAACTCTACTCCTTAAGCTTGACATCGCCAAAGCATTTGACACTGTCTCATGGACCTACATCCTGGATATGCTGGAAGCTCGGGGTTTCCCTCTCAGGTGGAGGAATTGGATTGCGCTCCTCTTCAGAACTGCTTCTTCCAAAGTTCTCATTAATGGGACTCCTAGTCGGGCCATCCTTCATCGCAGGGGTCTAAGGCAGGGGGACTCACTCTCCCCCTTCCTTTTTGACCTTGCCATGGAGCCTCTGCATCGTCTGCTGGATCTCGCTTCCGAGGCCGGAACACTATCCAAGCTTAGAGGTAGAAAGTGCACCTTCAGGGCTTCCTTATATGCGGACGACGTCGCACTCTTCATTAACCCCACCCACGATGACATTAGGGGTGTCAGCGCGATCCTCGCCGGCTTTGGTCGTGCCACCGGGCTAGTAACTAACTGGGCAAAGAGCTCCGTAACACCTATTAGTTGTGATGCTATCAATGTCGACAGTCTTGCCATGGCCATCGGCATCCCTATCAGTGCCTTTCCTTGCAACTACTTGGGAATGCCCCTTGCACTGAAAAAACTGAACAAAGCCGACTGGCAAGCGCTCCTTGACAAAGTTGATGGATACCTTGCCACTTGGAAGGCTAGGTTAATGAGCAAAGCTGCACGTCTGGAGATGCTGAACTCGGTGCTCTCCTCCCTGCCAGTCTACCTTATGACGATTAACGATATGCCAGCATGGGTCAGAAAGGAATTTGATCGCCGCTGTAGGGCCTGGTTGTGGGCCGGAGAGGCAACTTGTACCGGGGGGAAATGCAGAGTGAGCTGGAAGCAGGTCTGCAGGCCCAAAGCATTGGGCGGTCTAGGGGTTCACTGCATAAAGGACTTTGGCACTGCACTTAGACTAAGGTGGATGTGGCAGAAATGGAAGAAACCCGACAAGCCTTGGGCCCACATGCAGATTCCAGCATCAAGAAAGGACAAGGCCTTATTTGCAGCAGCAACAAAAATCTCCTTGGGAGATGGTGGGAAAGCAATCTTTTGGATAGACAGATGGCTGCATGATCTTATTCCTGCTGAGGTAGCTCCAGACATCTTCAAAATCTCGGTGAGAAAAAACAGAACGGTCAAGGATGCCCTGACAAATGAGAAATGGCTGATTGACCTCCGCCACCACCTGGATGTCCAACACCTGCCGCAGCTCATTAGGCTTGCTCAATTGGTGGAATCGGTCCAACTCACAAACGTGCAGGACGATATTGAATGGAGGTTCAGGAGCAAACATGAATACACCACTAAGTCGGCTTATAGACTCCATTTCATGGGGGCGGTCGGAACTGACTTCAACAAGCTGATTTGGAAGGGTTGGGCTCCTGCTAGGTGCAAGTTCTTCATCTGGACACTGCTACTTAATCGAGTACTCACGGCGGACAAGCTGCTTTTGCGACAATGGGAGAACGAGTATTTCTGCCCTCTCTGTCGAAGGAATTTAGAAACTGCTAATCATCTCTTCATGGAGTGCCCGTTTAGTACTAAGGTGTGGGAGCAAATGGCCTCACACTTTGACCTAGATTCACTAAAACCCACGCATTGGGTAGGAAAGGACATCACCATACATGACTGGTACAAGGGCATGGTTGGTAACCATTCCAAAGCACAAAGAAAGAAGATCTTTCCAGCCTCCAACCTTGTTTGCTGGGAATTGTGGAAGGAAAGGAACAGACGAATCTTCGAGGAAAAAGATATGCCCGTGGCCGCTTTCATCTCTAGAATAAAAGACGAGGCAGCAACTTGGAGAATGGCTGGCGCGCCCATCCCGCTAGTTGACCAGTACGGTGGGACACCCTTCGATCCGGGCTGATTCTTGTTTTCCTGTTTTTTTGTCTTGCAGGATGGCCGCTTTTTGGCCTTCCTTTCTCTGTTGTACCCTTTCCCACTATTGCAATGAAATAGCAGCTCTCCTGCTATCATTAAAAAAAAAAAGTTGTCATACCATCGGAAGCAGCCGACTTGCTCAGACGTGAACTGGTACCTCGTGTTTCCCAAGACCATTGGCTCTCCCAAGTGTATAATGATATGCTCTCAAGGGGACAGGAGGTAGAATATGTCCCTATGCATGTGCTTATTACAATGCTTCTATGTCAGTGAAGGACTAGCTTATAAGAGAATAAATATAATACATGGAGCCCAAAAAAGAAACATATAAAAATTGAGAGCGTCTAGAGATCAGTCGCCTGAGACTTAATAAGTCTAAGTCGCTGACATCAGTAGCTTATTAAGCCCGTGTACTACTTTAATTTTACATTCAGTTTTGTGTGTTCGTATTTTTCACTAGAAAAAATAATCTGTACAACCATTTAAGACATAAGAAAAATCTTAGTAGCAATTTACGTGTAACTGGAAAAAACTCAGTTGCAATCCACGTGTAAGTGAAAATTTTTAGTTGCGACGCATGCGTAACTGGAAAAATGTGAATTGCAACCCACACGTACATGGAAATTCGTAGTTGCAACATATGCGTAACTGGAAAATCTCAGTTGCAACGCTCATGCAATTGGAAAAAAAATAACAGTTGCAACCCACATGTAAGTGAAAATTCTTAGTTACGACGCGGGTGTAACTGGAAAAAATTCTCAGTTGCAACCCACATGTATGTGGAAATTCTTGGTTGCAACATATGCGCAACCAGAAAAATCTCAGTTGCAACGCTCATGCAATTGAAAAAACAAAATTAGTTGCAACTCACGTGTAACCGAAAAAACTTCAGTTGCAACCCACGTGCAACTAAAAATATATCGTTTGCAACACACGCGCAACTGGAATGCGCGGTAGCGGTTCCATGGGAGAGAGAAAGACGCCGTATAGATAGGAACCGTCACCACGAGCCCACTTCATAAAGCCCGCAAAAAACAAGTCAACCCGCTTACGCGTTGGGCCAACAACAACACAAACACACACAAAAAGCCCAAAAATCAGAGCACGAATCTACAAGTACAAAATACGAATCTCCAAGCGCTCGACTTAAACTTATTAAATATAAGGCGCCTGATTTCCAGCAAATCTGATAAAAATTATACTAGTATCTAATAATCACGAGGCTGAATATTCATTACTAGTAGCGCATGCAATTTATATCCTCCTTCTACCACTACACAATCAAGTGCTTCAATATCGTCGTTCCTTCTCTTTAACAAAATGTACTCATGAACTATTGATGTTGGGTAGGGTGATGTCTAATAGTGGTCATTTTCACTACCAAACCAAAGATGAAGCAGCGTTATAGCTTGTGCTGATGCTTTCCTCTAGTAGTGGGTGATGCTTTTGATTGACTAGTTAACTTGACATTGACGTACCAATAGACTGGTAAAAGGTCATTGACGAACAATTATATTGTTTGGAGGTCAAATGGTAATCACCCAAGTTCTGTATTGTCTATTCATTTTTTTAGAAAAGACGAAAATCCACTTTCCCTACTATTTGATCACTGATTTTTATAGCAAGGACTTTTGATCACTCATTTTTTCTAGAGATAATTCACCAAAGATCTTATACTTTTGATTCTTTTGTATGGATAATTTTATATGTAGGGTATATGTCTAACTCGTGATATCATTCTTGCAACCGCTCAGTGTCATGGTTTGCATTGTGGATATGTTTATAATGCATTTTTAACCTTGTTATGGACTTATATGTAAGTAGATAAGGATTTTGAAACTTCTTGTTTCGCAAGTGGGTAATGGTACTTATGGTAGATGATGCAAAAGAGGGTGATTATATGGTAACCAGTAAGTCAATACTATACTCATACAGGACATAAGGTGAAACCGGAGCTTCATAACACATATACTAAACAAAGCTGAAAATTTGCAGATAAAAAGGACACTGATTTATGTTTGATTTGCATCCATGAAGTTAAGCAATGGTTGTTTTTTGAATCCTAAACTAGCTTGTTACGGAACATGATATTTGGAAGCCAATATTGAGCATTCCATCTTCTGTATTGTTGCTTTAACATGAGAGTATATGAAAATATATAATTGTTGGTTTTTTGGTTGGAAATGCAGCTCTAGAGGAACATGGGGGTGTATGCATTCCCAGTATTGAGCATGACATCTTCTTTATTGCTGCTTTAACACGAGAGTATATGAAAAATATATGGTTCTTCGTTTTCTGGTTGGAAATGCAGTTCAAGAGGAACATGGGGGTGTAAGCATTCTCCATGTTATTTACGGAGTGAAATATGCACTGCAATACCCTGGGTGGAAGTGAGTAAGATCATGATTTTGTTCTGGAATGGGTTTCCTATGGTGTTAGTTGTCACAATGATTAGCTCTCATGCGAGAGTGTACATGCGGGGGTTTCAAGACAAATTAAGTGGAATAAAAAATATATTGAGAATATGCATCTCTTCTCTTAATTCTTTCACCTCCACTAAGCTAAATGAATGTAGAAAACAAGAAAAATATGTGCTTAATATTATTGGGTTTGATTTCCGTGCGATGAAAGAGAAACAATTAAAATGCATTGGGAAGATAGAACTACACTCTTTTGTGGATAAAATTTAGGGCTAGATGTCCACTTATTTGAGAATGGAGGGAGTAAGTCTTAGGTTTTAAATTGGTCTATACTTCTGATCAAGCATAATACTTTTGTGGTCGAACTTTGTTAAATAAAACCGCCACCTAAAGAGAGAGATGTGCCGGTAAGCCAAATAAGCCCTGGTGTTGCCTCGTTCTAGATTCTGCTTGCTACAACAGATACATTTATTGGATGAGTATATTTGTTTGTGAGCGTCTGCATTAGTACTATGTTCTCAAAAAAAAAAAAAAAAAAAAAAGAGGAGAATAGCACTACTTTGATCTCTGTGAGTTTCCACATGCATTAGGGACGGACATTACCCTCCGCTACCATACTGATTGACATATATAGCAAAAAGAAGTGTCAGGGGCCTGAAAGTGATCCTTTGGAACCTGGTACGGTGTTGTCCCACTGATTATCAATCTAGGTCATTTGTTTCTCATCTGACTATGGCAAGAGCCTAAGTCAATTGTGACCTTGATCTTTGAAGTTAGAGAAGCTGCGCCGTTATTGGCTCGCCCAAGCGTCCTGTAGTGGAGCAGGAGGCGGAAAATGTCCCAATGCATCTCAAACCTATTAGTTCATTTTTCTTTTTTGCTTGTCCTTATGCTTCTATTTTTTTTTTTTTTTTTTGCGAAATTGTCCTTATGCTTCTAGACTGACCAATGCTTAGTTCGAGAAGAACGAGAATAGAAGAAGAGGTAAAATACATAGAACCTATATAGTAAGAAGGATGTGGATACCACACTCACCATCAATAGCGGATTGAAATCAATGCTACTGATAGTCCATTAGTTGTTTTCATCCTCCTCTACTACACAATAGAGTGCTTCAATTGTCACCGCATGCTCCCCTCTCCTCAGCCAAAATGTACTCATGTGCATTATTGATGCTAGGTAGGATCATCTCCATGGTAGCACTCTCAGTTTTCACTATTACCCTCCACGCAATATAATAAGTTTTTATATACAAATTTTAGTGTTCCATCTAGGAATTGATGCTATCATGATCAAATTATTTGTGACTAATATAAAATAGGAAAATAACGACGGATGAAATGTAGAATAGTACAATAAAAAACGTATATAAGGTGAAACGATTCTCTTCACCAAGGTCTGAATACATTTCGCCCAAAACCAACGCATAATTCCTGCCTCTGCATATGATACATATAACTATTTTATTGCATATTCTTATCATTCATAGTTCACATCTCAAGGATCAAGAACCAAGGTCCAAATACATAAACAAGAAAATCTTAGAAATGCAGTTTTAGCTTCATGAAGGTTGAATACTAGGCTACTAGCTGACACAATACTTTTAAAATCAGAGAGAGATTTTGAGGTACCCAGTACTCCGCGGGAACAGATCGGTGTACCGAGTAAATCCAAACGTTGATTAATTTTGCAGGGTAGTTTGGTATTTTTGTGCTAATTTATGAGAGTAATATTATGTTTGGGGAGCATAACTCCCCAGCCCCCCCGTAACTCCCCAGCCCTAAACGCCGCCGCCGCCTTTAGCGCCGCCGGGGCAAAGACCCTCGGGGCGTGGCGGCCGCGGGGGACCTTCCTCGTCGACGCCTGGTGGACGGCGGCCGGATCCCCTTCCTCGACGCATGGCGGGCGCGCGAATGGGTTGGGCGGCGGCGGCCTGCGCTGCGCCCCCTTCTCCCGTCGGCTCTCCCTCGGCCGGCGCGGTTGGGATGGGCGGCGGCGGCCAGCGCTGCGGCCTCCCTCCTCCCGTCGGCTCTCCGCAGCAATCCGACAGGGGCTGGTGGTGGGCGGCGGCCAGGCTCATGGCCTGCGCCAATTTCCCCCCGCCTCTCGCCGGTGAGTGGAGGCGATCTCGGGCTTCACCCGTGACACGAGGTCGCCCGGGGCAGCAGCCTTGGGTAAGACGGTGGAGGTGGCCCTCTTCTTCGCCGGAGAGGGTTGGCCTGCGGTTGTTGGTGGTGGATCTATCGATCTATCACCGCGTTCCGGCGGCGAGATGGAGATGCTTGGAAGCCGGCGACGGAGTCGCCGGTGGAGGGTTGGAGTGGCCAGCCCTGGATGGTCGCCGACGTGGGGGTCCGACCTGAATAAAGGCGGTGGTCCTAGGGTCTCTCTTGCGTGAAGAGGATGACCTACCGGAGGCCTGGACTCGTGATCTAGCCGGAGTGTTGAGTTCCGGAAGGCTCCGACGGCGAATGTAACAGTGCTTTTTGCCTGGAGTTTGCTGGATCGGTGGTATTCGGTCGTGTGCACCCATGCTTTTATTCCGACCGATTGGTTATGGAGGGAGCGGCGCGAAGCTCTTTTTCTGTGTTGACATCAAGTGATTATGGATCCATGATGAAAGTCGGAAGAAGAGAAGTTCATGAAGGCCGGAGGGAAGGACTAGCTAAGGGAGGTTCAAGTCTCCGCGTTGTTGAGGGACTTGCTTGGTGTTCTGGGCTTCACAGCAGCGGTATGAAAGTGGGGCGACAACACAGGTGAAGTTCAGAGTTCTACCTTTCAGGGAGAAAACCCAAGGTCTGGCCTTAACTGGTTGTGCCTCGAAATGACCTTGTTGGAGGCATTGTTTTGAGAGCGGAGACTATCTTCAGGGTGAAAACCTAAGATCGTTGATCGGGCGCCGATGGTGTTCGCGCACTGTTCCCTTCTTAGAGGCGTCGTTTTTGGAGATTCTGTATTTCAGGTGTTGTCTTGGCGGTGGATGTATTGTTGTTGTTAGGCCCCAGATACTGTAGCGGGACTTTTGTTTCTTAGTTTTCTTTTCTTTTTTTGGCTGTGTGCATCCGTAGTGCCATTAGGGTGGTGCGTTGTTGCAGAGGCTGGATGTAATTGGCATCGTTTTGATATTAATATATTCCCTTTATCGAAAAAAGTAATATTATGTTTTACTTTAATCTACTCCGGTATTCCAACTTAGCAACCAACCGCCTCCTCCATAGTCGCTCGCACAACCGGCCCACCTCCTCGCCTTCTTCCCCGTCGCGCGCATGTATTTTCAATTAATGCAAAACACCCTTTAAACCAGAAATCAGAACCGGTATCATTGCAGGTTTCTGCTTCGAGGTTTCTGCCGGACATTTTGGGCAGTGGTCGGTGGAGGCGAGCGACATGCACTGCGTCAGGTACCCATATTGCCGGCACAAAAAAGTGCCGGCAAAGGCACCAAAAGTGCCGGCATAGGTTTTTCTAGGCACAAAAAAATGTGCTGCGTTTATTCCAGTCGTTGTTGGTCTTTGCCGGCACTTTTCGTGAAATGCCGCGGTATATATGTCAAGGCACAAGCACTGGTGCCAGTAATAGCTATTTCAGGCAGATCAGTTTGTGCCTGTTCAGAGTTTTGCCGGCACTTTTCGTCTGTGCCGTGGAAGGTTTTTGCCGGCAAAATCTGGAGATGCCGCGGAATCTTTTCCTGGCACAAGCTGGAAACATCGCAGAAACCATTTCTGGCACGCGACAGAGATGCCGTTAATAGTTTTTGCCGGCATTTCATAGCTATTACTGGACTGCCAGCAGACATCAAGCAATTCATCAGTCAAATCATTCAGTCATAACTTACAAGCAAGCATTCAGTCAACATTTTGAAACATCCAGTCATAAAATGCATTCAGTCATAATTTACAAGCAAGCATTCAGTCATAACTAACAATCAAGCATCCAGTCATAACTTACAAGCATCCAGCATCCGCTTGGCAGGGTTACAAGCAAGCAACACATTGTATAACTTACAAGCAAGCAAGCATAGGCCTAGTCACACATCATTGATGTCTACGGGAGCTTCTATTCTTGTAGACAGTGTTGGGCCTCCAAGAGCAGAGGTTTGTAGAACAGCAGCAAGTTTTCCTTAAGTGGATCACCCAAGGTTTATCGATCTCAGGGAGGAAGAGGTCAAAGATATCCCTCTCATGCAACCCTGCAACCACAAAGCAAGAAGTCTCTTGTGTCCCCAACACACCTAATAGGTGCACTAGTTCGGCGAAGAGATAGTGAAATACAGGTGGTATAAATAAGTAGTAGCAACGGCACCAGAAAAGTGCTTTGCTCAGGACAGTAAACAAGCAGTAGTAATGCAGCAGTAGTAACGCAGTAAAACAGTAAACAAGCAGCGATAGCAGTATTTACGAACAAGGCCTAGGGATCATACTTTCACTAGTGGACACTCTCAACTTTGATCACATTACAGAATAGATAAATGCATACTCTACACCCTCTTGTTGGATGATGAACACCACTAACTGTGTAGGATTACACGAACCCTCAATGCCGGAGTTAACAAGCTCCACAATATTCAATGTTCATATTTAAATAACCTTAGAGTGTAAGATAGATCAACACAACTAAACCAAGTACTAACGTAGCATGCACACTATCACCTTCACGCTACGAAGGGAGGCATAGATCACATCAATATCATCATAGCAATAGTTAACTTCATAATCTACAAGAGATCATAATCATAGCCTACGCCAAGTACTAACACGGATGCACACACTGTCACCATTACACCGTGCAGGAGGAATAAAACTACTTTAATAACATCACTAGAGTAGCACATAGATAAATTGTGATACAAAACACATTGCAATCATAAAGAGATATAAATAAGCACTTCACTATGCCATTCATAACAGTAAATAAGTATTCTGTGAAATATAGCCTAAGAGACCCACACGGTGCACACACTGTCACCTTTACACACGTGGGACAAGGAGTCTCCGGAGATCACATAAGTAAAATTCACTTGACTAGCATAACGACATCTAGATTACAAGCATCATCATATGAATCTCAATCATGTAAGGCAGCTCATGAGATTATTGTATTGAAGTACATAGGAGAGAGATGAACCACATAGCTACCGGTACAGCCCCGAGCCTCGATGGAGAACTACTCCCTCCTCATGGGAGACAACAGCGGTGATGAAGATGGCGGTGGAGATGACAGCGGTGTCGATGGAGAAGCCTTCCGGGGGCACTTCCCCGTCCCGGCGGCGTGCCGGAACAGAGACTCCTGTCCCCCAGATCTTGGCTTCGCGATGGCGGCGGCTCTGGAAGGTTTCTCGTACCGTGGCTTTTTCGTATCGAGGTTTTAGGTCGAGGGGCTTCTTATAGGCGAAGAGGCGGCGTCAGAAGGTCAACGGGGCGATGACACCATAGGGCCGCGCGGCCAGGGGGTGGGCCGCACCGGCCTATCATCTGGGGCCCCTGTGGCCCCCCTCTGGCGGCTCTCGGGTGTTCTGGATGCTTCCGGGGATTCTAAGATCTTTGGCGTTGATTTCGTCCGATTCCGAGAATATTTCCTTACTAGGATTTCTGAAACCAAAAACAGCAGAAAACAACAACTGACACTTCGGCATCTTGTTAATAGGTTAGTTCCAGAAAATGCACGAATATGACATAAAGTGTGCATAAAACATGTAGATATCATCAATAATGTGGCATGGAACATAAGAAATTATCGATACGTCGGAGACGTATCAGCATCCCCAAGCTTAGTTCCTGCTCGTCCCGAGCAGGTAAACGATAAACAAAGATAATTTCTGGAGTGACATGCCATCATAACCTTGATCATACTATTGTAAAGCATATGTAGTGAATGCAGCGATCAAAACAATGTAAATGACATGAGTAAACAAATGAATCATATAGCAAAGACTTTTCATGAATAGTACTTCAAGACAAGCATCAATAAGTCTTGCATAAGAGTTAACTCATAAAGCAATAATTCAAAGTAAAGGTATTGAAGCAACACAAAGGAAGATGAAGTTTCAGCGGTTGCTTTCAACTTATAACATGTATATCTCATGGATAATTGTCAACATAGAGTAATATAATAAGTGCAATATGCAAGTATGTAGGAATCAATGCACAGTTCACACAAGTGTTTGCTTCTTGAGGTGGAGAGAAATAGGTGAACTGGCTCAACAATAAAAGTAAAAGAATGGTCCTTCAAAGAGGAAAAGCATCGATTGCTATATTTGTGCTAGAGCTTTGATTTTGAAAACAAGAAACAATTTTGTCAACGGTAGTAATAAAGCATATGTATCATGTAAATTATATCTTACAAGTTGCAAGCCTCATGCATAGTATAGTAATACTGCCCGCACCTTGTCCTAATTAGCTTGGACTACCGGGATTATCGCAATGCACATGTTTTAACCAAGTGTCACAAAGGGGTACCTCTATGCCGCCTGTACAAAGGTATAAGGAGAAAACTCGCATTGGATTTCTCGCTATTGATTATTCTCAACTTAGACATCCATACCGGGACAACATAGACAACAGATAATGGACTCCTCTTTTATGCATAAGCATGTAGCAACAATTAATTTTCTCATTTGAGATTGAGGATATTGTCCAAAACTGAAACTTCCACCATGGATCATGGCTTTAGTTAGCGGCCCAATGTTCTTCTCTAACAATATGCATGCTCTAACCATAAGGTGGTAGATCTCCCTTACTTCAGACAAGACGAACATGCATAGCAACTCACATGATATTCAACAAAGAGTAGTTGATGGCGTCCCCAGTGAACATGGTTATCGCACAACAAGCAACTTAATAAGAGATAAAGTGCATAAGTACATATTCAATACCACAATAGTTTTTAAGCTATTTGTCCCATGAGCTATATATTGTAAAGGTGGAGAATGGAAATTTAAAGGTAGCACTCAAGCAATTTACTTTGGAATGGCGGAGAAATACCATGTAGTAGGTAGGTATGGTGGACACAAATGGCATAGTGGTTGGCTCAAGTATTTTGGATGCATGAGAAGTATTCCCTCTCGATACAAGGTTTAGGCTAGCAAGGTTATTTGAAACAAACACAAGGATGAAGCGGTGCAGCAAAACTCACATAAAAGACATATTGAAAACATTATAAGACTCTACACCGTCTTCCTTGTTGTTCAAACTCAATACTAGAAATTATCTAGACTTTAGAGAGACCAAATATGCAAACCAAATTTTAGCATGCTCTATGTATTTCTTCATTAATGGGTGCAAAGTATATGATGCAAGAGCTTAAACATGAGCACAACAATTGCCAAGTATCACATTATCCAAGACATTTTAGCAATTACTACATGTATCATTTTCCAATTCCAACCATATAACAATTAACGAAGCAGTTTCAACCTTCGCCATGAAAATTAAAAGCTAAGAACACATGTGTTCATACGAACCAGCGGAGCGTGTCTCTCTCCCACACAAGCATTTATTCAAACAAAAACAAAAACAAAAGCACACAGACGCTCCAAGTAAAGTACATAAGATGTGACCGAATAAAAATATAGTTTCAAGAGAAGGAACCTGATAATTTGTCGATGAAGAAGGGGATGCCTTGGGCATCCCCAAGCTTAGATGCTTGAGTCTTCTTGAAATATGCAGGGATGAACCACCGGGGCATCCCCAAGCTTAGAGCTTTCACTCTTCTTGATCTCATTGTATCATCCTCCTCTCTTGACCCTTGAAAACTTCTTCCACACCAAACTCGAAACAAACTCATTAGAGGGTTAGTGCATAATCAAAAACTCACATGTTCAGAGGTGACACAATCATTCTTAACACTTCTGGACATTGCACAAAGCTACTGGAAGTCAATGGAATCGAAATATCCATCGAGCATATCAAAACAGGCAATGCGAAATAAAAGGCAGAATCTGTCAAAACAGAACAGTCCGTAAAGACGGATTTTATCGAGGCACCAGACATGCTCAAATGAAAATGCTCAAATTGAATGAAAGTTGCGTACATATCTGAGGATCACTCACGTAAATTGGCATAATTTTATGAGTTACCTACAGAGAATTTTGCCTAGATTCGTGACAGCAAAGAAATCTGTTTCTGCGCAGTAATCCAAATCTAGTATGAACCTTACTATCAACGACTTTACTTGGCACAACAAAACACAAAACTAAGATAAGGAGAGGTTGCTACAGTAGTAAACAACTTCCAAGACACAAATATAAAATAAAGTACTGTAGCAAAATAACACATGGGTTATCTCCCAAGAAGTTCTTTCTTTATAGCCATTAAGATGGGCTCAGCAGTTTTAATGATGCACTCGCAAGAAATAGTAGTTGAAGCAAAAGAGAGCATCAAGAAGCAAATTCAAAACGCATTTAATCCTAACATGCTTCCTATGAAAAGGAATCTTGTAAATAAACAAATTCATGAAGAACAAAGTGACAAGCATAGGAAGATAAAACAAGTGTAGCTTCAAAAATTTCAGCACATAGAGAGGTGTTTTAGTAACATGAAAATTTCTACAACCATATCTTCCTCTCTCATAATAACTTTCAGTAGTATCATGAGCAAACTCAACAATATAACTATCACATAAAGCATTCTTATCATGAGTCTCATGCATAAAATTATTACTTCCCACATAAGCATAGTCAATTTTATTAGTTGTAGTGGGAGCAAATTCAACAAAGTAGCTATCATTATTATTCTCATCATCAAATATAGGAGGCATATTGTAATCATAATCAAATTTATCCTCCATAACAGGCGGCAACAAAAGACTACTATCATTATAATCATCATATATAGGAGGCAAAGTATCATCAAAGAAAATTTTCTCCTCCATGCCCGGGGGACTAAAAAGATCATGCTCATCAAAACCAGCTTCCCCAAGCTTAGAATTTTCCATAGCATTAGCAACAATAGTGTTCAAAGCATTCATATTAATAACATTCCCATTAGCATGCATATAAAGTTCCATGGGTTTTTTAATTCTTTCTTCAAACACATCATGTCCTAATTCAAGATAAAGCTCATAAAGATCTCTCATATTTTTTTTGTTTTCCATTATGCCTAACTAGTGTAAACAAGAAACAAAAAGATGCAATTGCAGGATCTAAAGGAAATAGCTTCGAGCACAAACACAATGGCGCCAAAAATGCATTACACTGAACCGAAGTATGAGTGCCTTTTACCTTTCCTCCCCGGCAACGGCGCCAGAAAAGTGCTAGTTGCCGGGGTCCAGTGTGTGTGTGCCTTTTACCTTTCCTCCCCGGCAACGGCGCCAGAAAAGTGCTTGATGTCTACGGGAGCTTCTATTCTTGTAGACAGTGTTGGGCCTCCAAGAGCAGAGGTTTGTAGAACAGCAGCAAGTTTCCCTTAAGTGGATCACCCAAGGTTTATCGATCTCAGGGAGGAAGAGGTCAAAGATATCCCTCTCATGCAACCCTGCAACCACAAAGCAAGAAGTCTCTTGTGTCCCCAACACACCTAATAGGTGCACTAGTTCGGCGAAGAGATAGTGAAATACAGGTGGTATAAATAAGTAGTAGCAACGGCACCAGAAAAGTGCTTTGCTCAGGACAGTAAACAAGCAGTAGTAACGCAGCAGTAGTAACGCAGTAAAACAGTAAACAAGCAGCGATAGCAGTATTTAGGAACAAGGCCTAGGGATCATACTTTCACTAGTGGACACTCTCAACTTTGATCACATAACAGAATAGATAAATGCATACTCTACACCCTCTTGTTGGATGATGAACACCACTAACTGTGTAGGATTACACGAACCCTCAATGCCGGAGTTAACAAGCTCCACAATATTCAATGTTCATATTTAAATAACCTTAGAGTGTAAGATAGATCAACACAACTAAACCAAGTACTAACGTAGCATGCACACTGTCACCTTCACGCTACGAAAGGAGGCATAGATCACATCAATACCATCATAGCAATAGTTAACTTCATAATCTACAAGAGATCATAATCATAGCCTACGCCAAGTACTAACACGGATGCACACACTGTCACCATTACACCGTGCAGGAGGAATAAAACTACTTTAATAACATCACTAGAGTAGCACATAGATAAATTGTGATACAAAACACATTGCAATCATAAAGAGATATAAATAAGCACTTCACTATGCCATTCATAACAGTGAATAAGTATTCTGTGAAATATAGCCTAAGAGACCCACACGGTGCACACACTGTCACCTTTACACAAGTGGGACAAGGAGTCTCCGGAGATCACATAAGTAAAATTCACTTGACTAGCATAACGACATCTAGATTACAAGCATCATCATATGAATCTCAATCATGTAAGGCAGCTCATGAGATTATTGTATTGAAGTACATAGGAGAGAGATGAACCACATAGCTACCGGTACAGCCCCGAGCCTCGATGGAGAACTACTCCCTCCTCATGGGAGACAACAGCGGTGATGAAGATGGCGGTGGAGATGGCTGCGGTGTCGATGGAGAAGCCTTCTGGGGGCACTTCCCCGTCCAGGCGGCGTGCCGGAACAGAGACTCCTGTCCCCCAGATCTTGGCTTCGCGATGGCGGCGGCTCTGGAAGGTTTCTCGTACCGTGGCTTTTTCGTATCGAGGTTTTAGGTCGAGGGGCTTCTTATAGGCGAAGAGGCGGCGTCAAAAGGTCAACGGGGCGACGACACCATAGGGCCACGCGGCCAGGGGGTGGGCCGCGCCGGCCTATCATCTGGGGCCCCTGTGGCCCCCCTCTGGCGGCTCTCGGGTGTTCTGGATGCTTCCGGGGATTCTAAGATCTTTGGCGTTGATTTCGTCCGATTCCGAGAATATTTCCTTACTAGGATTTCTGAAACCAAAAACAGCAGAAAACAGCAACTGGCACTTCGACATCTTGTTAATAGGTTAGTTCCAGAAAATGCATGAATATGACATAAAGTGTGCATAAAACATGTAGATATCATCAATAATGTGGCATGGAACATAAGAAATTATCGATACGTCGGAGACGTATCAATCATCAGCCTTGTTTCCATCACCTATGGAGGCTTTCGATTTGAAGGTGAAGGTTCTCCTCCTCTTAGTTGTCTGGCTGTCAGGGTTTTCTGCCCTCCTCCTCATTTCTCGATTTGCTGCTTGTTCCTCCAATGTCAGCACCTTACCATCTGATCTGGAATGAATGCGCAAGTTCTTGTCCATGCAGCTCATAATTGATGCATGAGTCATGTCCATGTCCACTTCTTCAGTGCTGACCTGCAAGCATGTTTTGTGTCACATGGTTGATTCATGACAGTAAAGTATTGATCATGTGGAGTACAAGTGATAATTGACATTCTCAAGAGGCAAGAGGCAAGTGGAACTTACATTTTTTCTTGGCCACTGGACTGAGTGTGCCTCAGCATGACCTAGTAGTGTCATTCTCCCCTTTGCTTGTGGTAACCTTGTGGTTCTCTTCAAGACCATGTTGATCATAACTTCGATGAATTCATCTGTGTCTGCATTCTGAACTGTCCCAAGAGCAACCACTGCTTCACTGTATGGTGAAGTCAATGCTACATCCATCCCTTTTGTCACCTTGACTGGCCCTTTGTTCTTTCTCTTCTTCACCTCACTGTTTTTCATCCTATTCTCCTGTGCCTTCTCCATTTTAACAGTTTTAATGATTTTGTTCACACTTGCTGTCTGCACATTTTATTATATCACCCTATAAGCCTCAGTTATTGCATCAATCATTTAGTAAGTACAACTGCTGGAGTAATTTCTAACCTTTGCCTCTAGTTGCTTGTAAGTAGTCTTTGAGTGATTCCCTTCTACTTCCTGGTTATATATTGTTTCCTGGCTGTATACATCTTCCTGGCTATAAATTGCTTCCTGGGTATAAATTGCTTCCTGTCTTGGTACCTTCAATTACCAATAATATGATAACATTATTATAACCATTTCTACTATCACCAGTTAAAAATATACCAATGTTACCAGCTCATACCTTTGGTACAGAACTATTAGGTTCCTTCACACTCTTTCTCTCCTTTATTTTTCTGGCTCTTCTATCTTCATGAGTTGTGGTGGCCTACATTTAAACAATCAGTACACACAATTAACATGACCATCTAGTAGCCAAGTGGACATGAAAGTGTCGATACTTTACCTTAGTTTGAGATCCTCCAACTTCTGAGGTATGACTAGGTTTTTGGCTTCTTCTCACAAGTGTTTCTTCAGTTGATCTAGTTTCCTACATTTCAACAATCAGTGCACACAATTAACATGACCATCTAGTAGCCAAGTGGACATGAAACTGTCGATACTTTACCTTAGCTTGAGATCCTCCAACTTCTGAGTTATGACTAGGTTTTTGGCTTCTTCTCACAAGTGTTTCTTCAGTTGATCTAGTTTCCTACATTTCAACAATCAGTGCACACAATTAACAGGACCATCTAGTAGCCAAGTGGACATGAAACTGTCGATACTTTACCTTGGCTTGAGATCCTCCAACTTCTGAGGGATGACTAGGTTTTTGGCTCCTTCTCACGTGCGTTTCTTCAGTTGATCTAGTTTCCTGCATTTAAACAAAATTATCAAATACTTAGCTGCACCATCTGGATAGTATGATTACAATACAGATCATGCAAGAAGAAGCTGCGTCTTACATTTGCTTTGCAACCTGTAACCTCACTGCTAGTGACTTTCTCAACATTTGGCTTGGTAACCTACATTAGGCCAATCATATCACAAATTTAGATATGCCCAGTATGTAGGAAGATACTGTTGACCATGTAATTACTCTTGAATGAAGAAGTTGTAGTCTACCTGGATTGTAGGAATACCTTCCATTCCCTCTTCACTTGTCTGCTGTTGCTGTTGCTGGTTGTCTTGTATTTTCTGGCTAGCTTGGTACACTAGCATTAGTTGACTCAATTGACTTTCTATGATATCAGTCTTTCGCGCCATGTTCTCGACCACACGCTTGAGGTCTCTGGTCTCTTTCCTACTCTCTTCAAGAGCTGCTAGTGCTTCAGCTAGATTTTCTGATCCTTTTCCACCAACTACCATGCCTAGACCATACCTTGTTGATTTCTTTGCTTTCGGAAACAATGTTGAATACAGGTCATTGGGATTTGGTTCCTCCCCATGCAGTTCAGGATTGGCATTAAGTTTGGCATTAATTTCATTCTACAAGGAAATCAGTGTCATGGCAGGTATTGTTGCAAGAACAAGTATGTGTGCTGGCAGTAGTGACTTGAAGGTGAAACTTACAATTTTTCCAGCAGCAAAATCGTCAACTGGCAGTCCTTTGCTATTAGTGTGAGTTATCTTGTACAGCTCAGCCCTCCCAATTTTTTACCTTCTTGGATCTCCTGCAAATCACATGGATTATGCCCTCATGAACTTGTAAAAATATTTCAAATGGTAAGGTTGTACACAAAGTAAAATGCAAAAAATTTAAGTCTGAATTGATTAGTTTGGATTATTACTGTTTGATCTTGTACAACTGCGAAGCTCCTTGACCCAGTGGTGTGTGTACTATTTGGCTGGTTTTTCCTTGCAGTTTTGTTCTTCCTTGACAATCTCTGCAATTTAAGTATAATAATTCAGTTCATGGTAAGTTCAGGAAGCATACATTTTCAAATTGAAAGTTAGAAAATTTAATGATGCACCTTTGACTTTTTTTGCTTCCAACGCCTCACCAGCCAATCCCGGTGAGCTTCAGTAAGTCTTTGGCCACACCCGTTCGTAACGTTCTCTTCTATTGATAACTTCGACTTGTAATGTTTCTTCTTTAAGTAGCACTTGAAATCTTTCCATTTTTTACCTGCAGACTTTAGTACCCAGTACCTATGTCTTTCTTCAACATTAAAGAATGCCTGCAATACATAAGTAGCAACAGTTAGACAAAAAAAAACCTTTCCACTGTTGCTGCCATTGAAATAAATGTAATGCAGTTTAAATACCTTAACAGTTTCCCACAAGTGCATTTTGTTACATCTGGGTACTTTGCTCCAGCTTGTTGCTGCCATTGAAATTTCTTTTCCTTTAACTAAACTTCCAATAAAATTGGTGAACTGGCTGGTGTTTGGACCACAAGGCTGTCCATTGTCATTGAATTCCACATCTATTATACAGTTTGGATTAACATGTTTCCAGAACCCCTTCATCATTGTTGGACCTCTATGGGATTTCTCTTCTTCTGTGCCTAAAACCATAATTGTTATCACAAATTAGATATACTATAGTTCTTTCCATTGACAAGATAGAACATTATAGATCAAGAATCTAGCCAGGAGTGTTGTTAATTTTAATTGATCCATCTTCATATTCATCACCAGGATCAGTAGTTGCATCACTGTCATAGTCTTCACCATCATTTACTCTCTGCCCATCCTCAGCACCATCTTCTTCCTCATCATCCTCTTCATCACTGTCATCTTAATCATCATCATCATCTTCATCTTCCTCTAGTTGTTCATATATAGTTTCATTCTCAACAATCTGAACAAAGGAAATTTAAAAGTAATAGTTAGACAAATATATTGGAATCCTGCAAAATTGGTTGTGTACAAAGGTGTTGAGATGTAGAATTCATTACTTACTTGCTGGTTCCCTAGCAAGTATCCAGTAGCTTTTGCTATGTGTATGAACCTTTCATAAATATTAGCACCATTACTTTCAGCTGTTACAGCTCCACCTAATTGGATCATCTTTTCCTTCCAATCTTGAGTATCTGACTTATTTGTTCCTGCACATATATTAACTGAATTATTTGTTCATGCACATATAGTAACTTCAAAGAAAAGGAAGAACATGTCAAACAGGACTGTCATACCCAAACTAAGTGTCTATTCTAGGCTCCATGTCAAAGTAATCTCTAATTGAAGGACAAACAACAGAGTACCAATCATCATCTACATCATCTTTCACATAGTATATCTACTTAGCTTGACTTGCAAATATAAATGGTTCTGATCCAAATTCTAACTGCTTCAGGTTTACTTGTGTTACCCCAAAGTTGGTAATGTTTTTAACTCCAGCAGGTTTTGACCATTCACATTTGAACAGTAAAACACTTCCTTGGTTGGAATAATTTAACTCAACAATCTCTACTATTCTACCATAGTATTCTACTTCTCCTTTTACTGGGTTCTTATCTTTAGAACTAGAATAACTGGAAGTCATAGCTGAGTTTGACACTCCATCACATTGGGTGCTTTTGCCTGCTGCAAACTCCTTTGTGTGGAATACACAACCATTAATGATGTAGCTGTTGTACTTCTTCACCATCATGTAAGGCTTGTTTGCTAGCAAAACAATTTCTGCTGGCAATTTAGTGCCTTTAAGAAGCAAAGACTGCACATGGTCAATGAACCAAAGATGGAATGTTCTGTGATGTTCTGCTTCTACCTGTCTTTTATTTTTTTTCTTTTTCCCAGCAGCTAAAGCTTTCATATGCTTCTCTGTGTAGTAATTGATGTGCTCATAATTGAAGAGTACATACTTCTGTGCTTGTGTCCATGACAGGTGATCTAGTTCAGAAGTACTGCAAGCTGATAATGGTCTTCCAAAAATCTTCAGGTACTTGCTGCAATTTTTGTTTGCACTACTTGTCATGTTATCATCATGTCTTGGAGCTTTGTTGAACTTGGTGTTACAATCATCCACATATCTAGAGCAGAATGTCAAACACTCATCGAACAAATATGACTCTGCAATAGATCCTTCAGGGTGGCTTCTATTGTGTACCCAGTTTTTCATGTTGCCAATAAACATCTCGGTGGACCACATGTTCCTGAATTGAACAGGCCCAGCAAGTCTCACTTCAGCTGGGAGATGTATAACTAGGTGCTCCATTATGTCGAAGAACGTTGGAGGAAAAATCTTCTCAAGTTGACATAATATCTCTGGCAACTGTTCTTCAACAATTGCTATCTCTTTATTACTGACGATCTTCGAAGTAATGACTTTGAAGCACTTGGCAAGCTTCACTAAGGGCAATGCAACTTCTTCAGGCAATGTCTTCATTATAGCCAGAGGTAAGATTTCTTCAAACAAAATGTGGCAATCATGAGTTTTCAGCCCAACAAACTTGTTTTCCTCTAACCTTACCTTGTTGTACATGGAGGAAGCATGGTTGTCTGGAAATCTCACATTTTTCACCAGTCCACAGAAAAGCTTCTTCTTTGATGACTCCATGTAGTACACTGCCTCTGGCAAGTCAGGTTTTTCTTGTGTTTCATTAATATGCAAATGTTCTCTAATCTTCATTCTCTTCATATCCATCCTAGCTTTTGCATTATCTTTTGACCTTTTATCCACATCAAGCACATTCTTCTCAATGTGCATTGAATCCAAGTTGTGCCTCACAAGCAAAAATTTCAAATACTCTAGTTGAAAAAAATGCTTCTCTTCTTAAAAGTTGATTCAATAGTATGTACTTCCTCCATATTCTCCAAATCCTCATCCACTTCACCTCTATTCCTTTTCTTCCTTCCAATCCTCTTTTGCTTCTGCAGTTTTCCATAT
This sequence comes from Lolium perenne, assembly GCF_019359855.2. Lineage (NCBI taxonomy): Eukaryota > Viridiplantae > Streptophyta > Magnoliopsida > Poales > Poaceae > Lolium > Lolium perenne. The sequence goes on from NC_067247.2 coordinate 90,965,645, forward strand.
GCAGTTTGGATATCCATTGTCATAGCAGAAATTTCTTCACCTGTAGGCTGCACTGGAGGTTCCACAAATCAGTTGTCCCATCAAAAGATTCCTCATCACTTCTGAATGGATGATTCATTGACAAGAACCTTCTGTGACCTAGAAAACATGCTTTGTGTCCATGCTTCAACCGTCTAGAACAAGTTCCTAAGAGGCAATGAGAACAGACAACAATGCTTTCACCACTCAATATTCCACGGCCCAGCCAATCACTGATGGTCCAGAGCAGTGCAGCATGGACTCTAAACTTTTTACCAAAATGAGAATCATATACCAGAACTCCATGGTGCCACAACTCCTGTAGCTCATCAATTACTAGTTGCAGGTATACATCAATGTCTTTCCCTCGTGATCCCCTTCCTGGTACAATGACAGACAAGATAAAGTTGGTCTCCTTCATGCAAATCCAAGGAGGGAAGTTGTATGGGATCAGAATTATAGGCCAGATGCTGTAAGACAAGTTCATATTCCTGAAAGGGTTGAATCCATCTGTAGCTAATCCAAATCTGATGTTCCTTGGTTCTTTGCTGAACGACCTGTACCTGCTGTCAAAGTTCTTCCAAGCAGGTGAATCAGCTGGATGCCTCATTACTTCATCTTTGGTTCTCCCATCATTGTGCCAACTCATCAGAGATGCTGTTTTGTTAGATATAAACAACCTCCTGACTCTTTTGTTCAGTGGGAAATGCCTGATAACTTTCATTGGCACCCTACTGATTCTCTTCCCACCTACTACACTTCTTACAGTCTTCCACCTGCTTGTTTTGCAAACTGGGCAGACATTGGCCTTGGCATGGATGCCTCTGAAAATTATGCAGTCATTGAAACAGGCATCATAAGTATCATATGCAAGACCAACTCCTCTGATGTACTGCTTTTCTTCATGAAATTTCTTAGGCAGAGAATGTCCTTCAGGTAGTGCTTCCCTGAACAGTGTCAGCATATCTTCAAATGCAGCATTTGTCATTCCCCTGACATTTTTAATATTGATCAATCTTACTAGAAACTGCAGTTTAGAAAACTTCTTGCATCCTGGGTACAACTGCTGGCCACCATCATTGACTAACCTCTTGTATGATTCGACATCTTCATCTTCACTATCATCTTCACTCCCTTCTTCTTCTGAATGCAATGAACTTGTATTGTACATGTCAAACCCATCTAACAGTAGCTGGTCAATCTCATCTCTAGCATTACTAGTATCTTCTGGAAAGCTAGATTGTGTGTCAAGATCATTGTTAACAGCTTGTTCCCCATGAAACAACCAGGTTTTATATCCAGGCATAAAACCAGTACAGATTAGATGATCATTTACAGTTTCTACATCATACCAGAACCTGTTCCCACAGTTTTTACATGGACAAAGTATCTTACTGTCTTTCACTTCATTTCTTAGAGCAAATTTCAAGAATAAGGAGACTCCAGCTGCATACTCATCTGAAGACCTTGAAGCTTCCATCCAATTCTTATCCATTTTTACTGTTTTTAGTAAAACTTAGAGTTTAAATAGAATCCAGTAATGAACTAAGCCATCTTATATTAATTGATACATTGCAGTAATCCAGTAATCAAGCAAGCAATCAATTAACCAAGTAATACAGGAAGGTTAGCAAGCAATCAATTAACCAAGTAGTACAGGAAGGTTAGCATGCAAACAATTAACCAAGTAATACAAGAATGTTAGCATGCAGTCAATATTAACCAAGTAATACAGGAAGGTTAGCATGCAATCCAGCAACTACAATCCAGTACTAGAGCAATCCAAGTATTCAAGCAAACCAGCAAATCATAGTCAATTTATAGCAAACCAGTGATACAGGAGTTTGGAGTTGGAGGTTCGATTCACCACGTACCAGACGAACTCGCCTCCGTGTTGTTTGAGCTCCTGAATCGACGGAGAAACGATCGCCGCGGATCAACCTTAGCTTGGTCTCCACTTGGATTCACCATGGCTTGAACTCCCGTAGGATTCAGCATGGCTTGAACTCCACTAGGATCCACCATGGCTTCAACTCCACTAGGATCCACCATGGCTTCTGGAGGGTCGCCGTCAGCAGAATCGGTGGAGGAGGGCCAAGGTGGAGGAGATCTAGATGAGTGGAGGAGGGCCGAGGTGGAGGAGATCTAGATCGGTGGAGGAGGGCGGCGGCAAAGGAGGGCGGCGAAGGAGGAAGGCCGAGGTGGAGGAGATCTAGATCGGTGGAGGAGGGAGAAGGTGGAGGAGGGCGGAGGTGGCGGAGAAGGGCGGCAGCGAAGGAGGGCGCCGGCGAAGGAGGGCGGCGGCGAAGGAGGGCGGCGGCGAAGGAGGGCGAGATCGGTGGCGGCGAAGGAGAACGAGAGAGGAAAAATGACGAAGGAAAACGAAGGAAACCCTAAACGAGAGAGTGGAAGGACCATTTGGTAAAAATGAGTTCGGTGGAAGGACCATTTGGTAAAAATGAGTTCGGTGGAAGGAACCCTAATCGTTTTGGTAAAAGCAATGCTGCTTTTAAACAAAATAATCATTTGGTAAAAGCAATGCTGCTTTTAAACATGCTTAAATCCATCTTTAAAAGCAATGCTTCATTTAAACTCATTGGAATCCATGCTTAAATCCATGCTTAAGTTGGCTTCTATCCATGTTTATAAACATATCAAGGGAATCACTACTGCATAAGCAGTTCATCCATTTATCTGACCAAAACACATGGTGAGCAGTTACCTATCTATGAATTTTTTTTACCAAATAGACAATGTAAAAAATGACTTGCTTCTACTGCTAGGACCAAGTAAACCAAGCTAGCAGTAGAAGCAACAAGTACAAGATCAATTGTACATCTTGTGCAAAAAGAACAACAGAATTTTCAAAAAATGCAGCAGCTATTGTTACAAGAAAAATTCAATGCAAATGTGATGAAAGCACAAGTGCATTAGGAATTCTTGCATTGACATATATAGTAATACAAATTCAGTTAACTTCCTAACACATAGTAATAACACACATATTTGATCATGCCATCATCAGGTCTTACATAAGCAGCACATCAACAAAAGTAAACACCAGCAAGATGTGTTCCATAGCAGCACATCAACATTAGGCAACAACAGGATGTGTGCCATAGCAGCACATCAACAAAAGTAACCACCAACAATATGTCTTCCACAAACTAACAGTAATTACATATTGCACAAACTACAGTCAAAAGCACCAACGTAAACTAAAGCATCTTCAGTCAGCAACCATCTTCAATCAGCATAGCATTAGATGTCTTCTATCTTGTGGACAGAGACACCAATGTAGTCTTGCATCATATCAAGCCTGATCAGAAGAAGAGAGCCTTGAACTATGGAGTTGGCCTCACATAAATTGTCCATGTCTTCTCCATTCAGCCAGACGACCAGCCTGCCCAAGACCCCAGTTTGAATGAAGTAATGCCCAGCATTGTCTTCACTCATAGTCCTGCTAGAAAACCTTGCAATTCCCCTCATTTGGGTAATTGTAACCATGGACAAGGTTCTCTGGCAGTGCCTGCAATAGAAACCACATGAATAGAGCATTAAGCAATACTGAATGTGAAATGTATGAACTGTATGAACTGCAGGAACTGTATGAACAAGGTTTTTGAGCAGGGAGATTACCAATTGCTTTGCTGTAGCATCAACTGCATCAACTCTGTGAACAATGTACTGAAGCTCATCAATTGAGTCCACATCTTTTGATGCATCCTTGTACATTTCCCAGACTATCTCAGTCATGTCTGCTTCACCAACAGCATGCATGTTTGAGAAAGTTGTCTTGTAAAGTGTGCCTCTGATCTCTTCAGGTACATAAATTGGTCCTGCAAAAATTTATAAAACAGTGAACACAAATTAATAAAAAAACTAATTGTCTGAACAAGTTTCCAAAGGAGTCATGTACATACCATTCATAAGATAGAAGGGTTTCTGGTTTCCATCAGGATCTGCAACAGTTACTTGGAAGATGCCATCACCAGCCTCTTCTTCATACTCCATGCCTTCTGCATCTTCATCAGAAATCACATCTTCACTGTCATCTTCAGTAGGTAACTTGAAGGTGACAACATCGTTGACATCAACAAGGTGTGCCATCAGGAGAAAAGACCACCAGGGGCCACACATGGTTGTGGAGTTTGTTGTCTTCTCTAAGTACAAATCGAGCCTGTGGCCAGCAGCAAGAGCATGCAACCACTTGTCACTGTACTTGTTCAGTTTTTCCTTGAAGTAACAAGGAACAGTCTGTTCAAGCATGAAACGCAATGTGAGATTAGTCTTGCAGATAAATAGAAATTAAACAGTCTGTACAAGGAATTGCATACCGCAAAGTGATCATAGTCCTTTTGCATGATGATCTTGAATGATGTAGCACACCTGTTTGAATACTTGCAGTTGTCCATAGGCTGATGGCAGAACTGACAGTTGCCTTGATCCATTTGAACCTATCAGAAAATAGAAGACGATATGAACCCTAAAAAAGTATTTACAGTGGTGGAAACATATCTAATCAAGCAAACAACCGCATGCAAGGACGAAAAAGGATAAACAGATTGGACTAATGCAGTCAAATCAAGCAAACAAACGCATGCAAAGATGAAAAGGATGAACCAGTACAGTAAAATCAAGCAAACAAACGCATGCAAGGATGAAAAAGGATAAACAGATTGGACTAATGCGAAAAGATCTAAGAAGATTAGATAGAGGGAATGAATAATGTTCAATAGATTGAAACCATGCAGAGACATCAATCAAGAAGAACTGGCACAAAAAAATCACCTTATGGAAAAGACGGCAAGAACTGGAAGCAAGGAGAGGGGGTTTTTTTGTTTCCAACAAAACTTGCAGAAGAGAGGGGGGTTTTTTTTGTTTCGGACTCACCTTGCAGAAGAAGCGACTGCAAGATCTTGATGAACTTGAAGAAGAACCATCGACGAACTGCTACAGGAGATAACCGCTTCCAGTCGTCACCGTCGAGGAACTGCTACAGGAGAAGTGGAAGAAGGGGAGCGACAGAGGAGAAGAAGTGACGGAGAGAGAGAGATGAACTGGTTAATATAGTAGGGGGACGGTATGACTTCCAACAACCCAGCCCAGGATGAGTTATATATGGGCTGGCGACCGGCCCAAAAAGAAAATGAAGGCCCATGCAAGAAAAAATCAACTACTGTTGCAAGAAAAAATCCATGCAAATGTGGTAAAAACACAAGTGCCTTAGGAATTCTTGCATCGTAAAACTTAAAAATCCTGGATTTTTTGGAAATCTCCTTTAGAAATGGCAAAAAGAACATCAGCTGTTGCAAGAAAAAATCCATGCAAATGTGATAAAAACACAAGTGCCTTAGGAATTCTCGCTTTCACATATATAGTAGTAATCACAGTAGATTACAGTAGTCTTATAATTGAATCTTAGCAAATCCAAAACACATTTAATACTATGAAGCAAATCACAGTAGATTACAAAACACAGTGTTCTAAACATTACACACTTCATCCATTCAAATAATAATCACAGAGATTAAACAGCAAGTCACACATGACCACTTAACAACTAGACCCTATACTTCATGGGTTGATGATCTCCACAAAGTCCAGATCAATTGCTTCAGCCCTTGGTGTTGCAATCATTAGAAGGAGAGTTCCTTCAACAATATGTGCCTGCTCCCTAAATTGATCCCACCCAATGGTAAATGCAATGTGATCATCTCCTTCAATGTGGTAAAAGGCTACAACAGGCTCTTCAAGGTCCCTCTTCCACAAGTGTGCAAATCCATTGACAGGGGAGCCGACATGGTTAAATGGTTTTGGATTCAGGTACTGAAAGAGAGAAAAAAACTCTTGTCAGTACAGACTTGTATTTACAGTTCCACAAGTGTCCTGCACATGTCTTATTAGATGTACAACTTACCAGGGCATCAAAGTGCACATTTTCCTCATTATAAATGTGAGCAAAGAACTGCAACTCCTTTGTACTCTCATAGAACTCATTTTCATCAAGTTCCTGGTTTGGTGCAGCCAACACAACTTTGGTCAGGCCAAAGGTAATGGCAGCCATATGCTCCTCAGTGATGGCTCTGATGTTTGTAAATATTGTCTTGTGGAGTTGCACTCTGATTCTTGGGATGTCATCATAAACAACTGATCCAGAACAAAGAAACAAGTCAGTACAGATTATTATTTAGAAGCTGTAATGATAACCTCATGTCAGGCAAAAAATACATGAACACATGAATAATGTATCATACCTTGTTCTCCAGCATAAGGTTTTTCTTCCTTGATAGTGTTCACAATTCGGTACACATTGAGATGGAATCTGTTCTCTTCTTCCATGTAGGTGAAAGAAAGTACATCACCAAGTTGGATATTATATAACCTGACAAGGGACCTCCAGTATGGACCACAAATAGTTGTATTGGTACCATCTTTCACAAGGTACATGTCATAAACCCTCATTGGGCATTTTGCCACCATCCAGTTCTCTGAACATGCAAGCTTACTAACTTGCTCCTTGAATTTGCAAGGCACAATCTAAAATAAATTAGAAGAGCAGGGAGGAATGAAAAACTAATAGCATACCATACTGAGCATTGCAAGGCACATTAAGAAATAATTTGGTAGAGCAGGGAGGCACATCAAGAATTATTAATGCAAGGGAAAAATGCAACTTATTAGAGCAGGGAGGCACATCAAGAAATAATTTGGTAGAGCAGGGAGGCACATACTAACCATTCCATTTTCAAATCCCTGCATCATCTGAACTTCAAAAGAAACTGCACGCCTGTTAGAACGGCGACCACAAATTTCCAGTGGTTGACGACAGAAATGACAACCAACCACATCCATCCCTGATAAGAACATGATTATGACCATAGAAGAAATGGACATGAAAATTGATGCAGAAGCAAGGAAGTATGTGTACCTACCGAAAGTGCAACGCAGAAGAAGGAAAACAAATTGTCCAAACTGATCCTCCCTATGGTTCTGGCGCTGCATGAATCATCAATGAAGAAAGAAGAGGTGTGAAAAATAGAGGAACTCACCAGGAACTGCTTCTGTGTATTCTCTTGGACGGTTGGCCTTCTTATATAAACGGAACTACCACTTACCCACGTTCCCACGATAGGAAGGGCAACACCCTCATGTCGTTTCCAAAAAAAGGCCCACAGGCCCATTATGCAAATAACTAATTCAAGTGTAGGCCCAATGGAACAGAAATACATTGAATGGACATTTTTAAAATTGCCAAATGTTGGCTACCTGCCTTGTTCTGAATATAGATTAATTCAGAACATTGATGTCAGGATAGTCATTTTGTTCAAAAGGAAAGAAATCATCATCAATACAGGAAGGCAAATACAAAAGATCCATGCATTGCAGAACAATACAGGCAGGATAATCAGACGTCAAAAGATCAATGCATAACTTATAATAGTCTTGACCAGTATTACAGCAAGACTATGAGACTTAATTCATAAGATCCATGCATAACTTATAATAGTCTTGACCAGTATTACAGCAAGAACCAATAACACTTAACTTATAACTACTGAACCATCTAACACTGGACTTCTACACTGAACCATCTTCAAGTTTTGTGATAACCATCCTTAGCCAGGCAAACTGATCCCTCCTAGCCCACGGAATATCCCTCTCATCCTTGAAGGTTATCTTGCAAACCTCTCCTTCCTTGAGTTTGAATGATTTAACAGTTTTTGTCCATCCAACACTGATCTTGGCCTTTCGATCACCATCATACCTCATCCTGCAGTACTTGCTTAGAGAGCTTGTACTACAGTTGACAACTACAACGACATCATGAGCTCCACCAGAAATGCCATACTTAATGTGCTGTTGTGACATGAGAAATTTAACAAGATATGCACTGGTGTACTCTTGTGAAAAATCCTGAAATTGATGGAACAAATTCGAAATCAGTGAAATTCCTACAAGAATTTACAATGTTATGGAACCATGCATCATCCTCCAAACCAACCAAAGTCAATCAAACCAGAGACATAGGAACTAAAGCAAGATCATCCAGGAGCAAGAAGGATAAGGGAAAGTAAATCAAACAGAGACATAGGAACTAAAGCAAGATCATCCAGGAGCAAGAAGGATAAGGGCAAGTAAATCAAGCCAGAGACATAGGAACTAAAGCAAGATCATCCAGGAGCAAGAAGGATAAGGGCAAGTAAATCAAAACAACAATCAAACATGACCATTTAGGTGACATCACTTGGTTTGACCAAGAGTTGCTGGCAGAATGTGAGCAACTAGATACAGATACTATTTAGAAGCTATTCTAGTGCAAATATACTTACCATTTTACCTTCTCCTGGTATTACATTGTTTTTCATCAATGTGCAGACATAATGCTTCATTTCTGGCATTGGCAGCTCCTCCACAATGCTACATAGCTGATTCCTTTGATTGCAAGTCAGCTGCACTTCATTTCCAAAAATGCAGCACTTGTCAAATGATTCATCACCACCGAAACCTGGCCCTATTTGACAAAATATTGTGGTGTTAAAATAATAGTAAGGTAATGCAGCACTTGTCATCTTTGAAACATAACTTTGATTAAGAAACAAACCTCGAAGAATGGTCCATGTGTTCCAATCATCCTTGTCAGCACTGAAGTAATCATCGTCTTCACTGTAATGATCATCGTCTTCACTGTAATGATCGTCATCTTCACTGTAATAATCATCCTCTTCAGTCTCATAGTCTGGCTCCTTCTTGTTCTTCTCACTGTGATGGCAAACAACATAAATTAAGCTTCCCATAATGTACCAGTACATAAATTTCATGATGGACAAACAAGATGAATTAAGAATGATAAATTACAACTCTGATGCTAGATTAGGAGCTAAGTACTCTGTTCCAGTGTATAGAACTGTCTGTTGTTCTTATGATCGTGTTTGTGTGCCATTATGTGATGGTAAAGTCACCATATTTGAATGTGGTGAGGAGAAACTGTTGCCAGGGTGCCCAAAATGGCAATCAAACACATGTGCTGTGGCTGAACAGAGATGAATTGTTGTATGCAGGCATCCAAAGAATGTGCAGTTATGTTCGGACAGGTGCAGTACAAGCTATCAAACGATGAATTAAACATCACATAAGATGAATTAAGAATGAAACAAACCTGCTGGCGAGGGTGCTGCTGCTGCTGGCGAGGGTGCTGCTGCTGCTGGCGAGGGTGCTGCTGCGCTGCTGGCGAAGGAGTGTCCGGTGGTTGCAGATCGTAAAATGGAGATGTTGTGAATCTGTCCCGGTGGCAGGGACTCCAGGGAGGGAAATGTTGAGGAAGTTGGTGAGAGCGGAATGGTGACGGTCCTGAAGAGGGGAGCCTGTGGTGCCTGCGCCGGAGATGATGAAATGTAGAGTCAGTACCTTGTTTCAAACATTCACCAACTAAGGACATAAACAGAGCTTCCAAATCTACCTAATCGAGAGTGAGAATTGATGTCAGTACCTTGTCTCTCATCTCCTTGTCTTGGTCCTGCGAACGAGATGGTGAAGGAGATGGGGCATGGAAGGGCCTGCGATGGGGACCTGCTCCGGTAGATCCTGCTCCTGTAGATCCTGCTCCGGGGTTCCTGCGCCAATGAGCTTGCGGTGGCTGCACAGGTGGCAGCGACGGAGACGGCGGCCCAAGATTGCTGATCTTGCGGCGTGATGCTGGTGGCTGCACCGGTGGCGATGGTTCTCCATACTTGCGACGGAGAGAAAGACCAGAGGAGAACGGCCATTGCGGATAAGAAGGATCCATGGCGGTCGGCGAGGGAGAACAGCGGTGGCGAAGGAGGAAGAACGGCGGCGGCGGCAGGAGGAAGAAAGCTAGGGTTTTTTTTGGTCGAAAGAGGAGGCACGAAGGGAGGAGAGCGGTATTTAAGTGGAACGCCGCGGTGGGAGGACGAAAGTGTTTAAGTGGAAAGCACGAATGGCTTTTTTGCAAAATTAACGACGACGTGGGAGGACGAAAGTGTGTAAGTGAGAAAGCACGCAGGGCTTTTTTCGCAAAATAAGAAGTGCATATATTGCCTCTTCCTCTCCGCCCGGACACGATCTAGGTTTCATTTCCCCCACTCCGCTAGGGTTTTCTTGTACACTGAGGAGCCGGAAGGAGGAGACGGAGCTGAGGAGCCGGAAGGAGGAGACCACGCCGGCGAACACGTCGGAGGCAACGCCGGCGAACACGTCCAAGGCAACGCCGGCGAGGAAAGGTACAACCAAATCTTGGACTCTCCATTCCAAATCTTGATCCTTGATCCCCATTCCAAGATCTTGATCCCCATTCAATAATCCTTGATCCCCATCCCCAAAATCTTGTCAACCATTCCTCGTGTAGATCCGCCTATGAAACCAGTAATCGTTTAGGCTTCTGTTGTTGGTGTCCAAAAACAGGGATGGTCTGTCGTTTAATCATGTGTGTAAATCTTCTAAAAAGATGAACAATTGAGGTTCAGATGATTAAGTTTTGTTGGGCTGTGCATATACTGGTCTTAGTGGTTGATGAGGAGCATTTCTGTCATTTTGCATTGATTGCATGTACTGGCTTGTGCATGCCATGCTACTCCATCCTGGATTGCATGTACTGGCTTATTGATGCTATCCTATACTTCTTGGCTTGATCCTACGCTTATATGGATGAATTGCTAGCTGTTGTCTTCACTGATGCATGCTACTGATGCTACTTATGCATCTGAATATGTGTTCCTGTTGCTTTACAGTGATACCTTGGCATAATTCATGCATGGATTTGTTATGTAATCCATCCTGGATGAATGGATTACTGATGAACTGCATATGCAGTGATGCTTAAGTGTTTTGCTTTGCATGATTTGATGTTTCCATGGATACTTTGGAAATAAATAAAGTCTGAATCCTTTACTGGATAGTGAGGTTCAGATGATTAAGTTTTGATGCCTACTGATAGTGATGGTTATCTGTTGTTGGTAAATCCATTACCTTAGTAGCCTTGCTACTAACTGGTTGCTCACACACTTGGCTTAATCTTGTTGGCTGCCTATCTCTGCTTGCATAATAGGGAATCATAGTTCATATGAAAGCCATTATGCTTGCTTATGAAGAATTTCTAGGATTTCTGATGGTTTAATTATCTAGGGTTTCATTGGGTGGTCTTTGATTGCATGTATTGGCTTGTGCATCCAGTGGTGCTGGTGGTAGATGGAACTGTCAAGTCTTTTTGGCTATTGTCAACTGCCAAGTCTTTTTGGCTATTCAGACAAATGAAACGCAAGAGATAAATTTGTTTTGTGCTTGGTGATAATGAATTGTTTAACATGACAATTGCTTTTGTTGGATGAGTTACAAGGCAATAGAAACTGTCTCTGTTTACCAATTGTCTGGTGATAATGTCTGGTTATGGTTTTATACAGATATGCAGATACATAAGCAGTAGCATAGGACAATAAGTATAAAAGCATATGCAACTGTTTGAAGTGGTTTAATTATGTCTGGATCAGTTCCTCCTATTATCTTGTTGGTTTAGCTCCTAGCCTTAGAAAATAGTACATGCAAATGAAGCCCAACCATCTAGTTGCTCTACTGTCTTCAGTTAAAATGCATTACTGTCTGTCTGTCTTCATATTATTTTGATATTAATTTGAGTTGTCTATTAATATTATAACTTCAACCTTCTAGATGGGATCCACAAAAGACAATCCAATTGAAATTGACAGTGATCCAAGCTTGTACTCCGGTTCTTCAAGCTCAGATGCTGCCATGTCTGAATGTGACAAGTCTGAATGTGACTGTCATTCCTTTGGGGTCTTCAGAGGTATGAAATTGCAATTGATTCCTTCTTCTTCCTGTTGGTTAACATCATCTCTAGTCTAATGTGGGTTAACATCAATGTTGGTTAACATCAATGTGGTTATTTATTTATTTTTACTAATGTAGGCTTCCATTACTTAACAATGACATATCTCTTTGTTACAACTAGGGCCACTGGTAAGTGGGAGCCATGATTTTGATGAGCACTGCATGTTTGGAAATGACATGTACTTGACAAAAGGTCAAGTCAATTTCCTTAATGAGCACTGCAACCACTTTCCAACAGAGGAATTTGAGTACTATGTCTACAGGATGACCAAGTCAGCAGTGATAAAAAATAAATGCAAGCTGGTAAAAATACAAAACCTAACCTTCATTACTGTTGAGTACTATAAGAATGCTATTACTGTTGCTAATTGGAACTGATTGTATACATTGTATGGTTGACAGGATATTGGAAAGAAGTTCACTGCCAAGTACCTGAAAAGGTTCATTGACCATGCTCCAGGCAATGTTGTTACTGTTGCTCTAGAGTACACCGACAGCGATGCATGCTTTAAAGTGACCATGAAGATGGCAAAGGGAAAGGCCAACAATGCAATCATAGCAACTGGTTGGTCAAAGGCTATGATTACTTATGAGATCAAAGAAGGAGCCATCTGCATCTTTGAATTCTACGTTGACATGAAAGGTAAGCTTGGTCTGATGATCCACAGTGTACCTGATGACTCTGATGACTCTGATTCATCTGAGTCATCAGAGTAAGTGCTCAACTTCCCTGAGTCATCCAGTTAGTTATGGACTATTAGTTGTCTAAGTTGCTATGGACTGTTAGTTGTCTAAGTTGCTGAAGTAAGTGCTGAACTGCTGAACTACTTTTGATGCCTACCAGTGGGCATTATAATGCCTGTGATGCTTTTGTATGTAATGTCTGACATGCTTTTGTATGTAATGCCTGACGTGCTATGCCTGTGATGCATCTTACTGCTATATCTGTGATGCATGTGATGCATCTTACTGCTATGCCTGTGATGCATCTTACTGCTATATCTGTGATGCATGTGATGCTTTTGTATGTCTGTGATGCATTGCCGGCACTTTTTAAGGAATGCCAGCGAAAGAAATTGCTGGCACTTACCTGTATGCCTGTAATGAGCATTGCCGGCACTTTTGAACATTTGCCACGAAAACAACTGGAGGCATATCGATAAAGTGCCGGTAATACTGAGCATTGCCGGCACTTTTGAAGATTTGCCACGAAAACATCTCGAGGCATATCGATAAAGTGCCGGTAATATTGAGCATTGCCGGCACTTTTGAAGATTTGCCACGAAAACAACTGGAGACACTCGATAAAGTGCCGGTAAAAATAGGTATTACCGGCACATTTTGAAAAATGCTGAGAAATTGATGAGAATTACTGGCACAGACCCAAAAAATGCCGGCAAAGATTACAAATGCAGGCACATTTGAGAAGTGCCGGCAAGAAAGTGCCGGCAATTCTAGCACCTGACGTAGTGATGGTGGAGGCCGAGCAGGATTGTGGCATCATTTGGGTGTTTCCGTGTTGGGAAGGAAAAAGACAAGCTAGCCTCCGTGCGATTGGGAACTCATGAGCAGTCCTGGACGAGGCCGACGCAGGCTCTGGATCGGACTACCGATCTACGTACTTCCTATGTACAGTAGTACTGAATTAACAGAGTCAATCCAATAACGAACGAAAGTGGCCGAAAACCTAACGAAAGCACACACAGCGTTGCGCTGATCACGCTGCCGGAAGGAATTGCAGAGTACAAAACCCAACTCCTGGATCTCGAAACCCTCGCCGTCGCGCGCCGTGGCCATCCATGGAGTGGGACTTCCCCGTGCCGCCGGTGGTCTTCGACGTGTCCATCCCAAACTACAGACAGCAGCACCACCCAATCCCGGAGACCGGCCCCTTGCAACCACCCGCCCCCGTGTTACCCGACGACGACGAGCGGCCGCTCCTCGAGGAGCTGGACATCGACCTGGGTTTGGTCTGGCGGAAGACGATCTCGATCCTCCACCCGCTACGCTCCGCCGACCCGGCCCTCCACGCCGAGAACGCCGACCTCTCCGGCCCCTTCCTGTTCGTGCTCGCCTTCGGCGTCTTCCAGCTCCTCGCCGGGAAGCTCCACTTCGGGGTCGCCCTCGGCTGGGTCACCGTCGCGTCCGTCTTCCTCTACTTCGTCTTCTCGAAGCTCTCGGCCGGACGCCGTGGCGATGTCAACCTCTACAGGTGCCTCAGCCTCGTAGGGTATGGCATGCTCCCCATGGTCATCTTCTCTGCGGTCTCCCTCTTCCTGCCACGGGGCGGCCGGCTCATCTTCGGGGTCGCCATGGGGTTCGTGCTCTGGTCAACCAGGGTCTGCACCAGGCTGCTAGCATCTGGCGCCGCCGACGAGCATAGGGGGCTCATTGCCTACGCCTGCTGCCTCGTCTACATGATCTTCTCTCTGCTTGTCGTATTTTGAATTTGATGCCGTTTATACTTTATACTGTACGCAAGGTATGGACGTATGGTTGCATAAGTTCCCTAGATCATGCTATCTTGTTATTAGAGTCACGAGTACACGACACAAGTCTGCCATGGTTGAATACTTCCTTCCGATGTACAAGTTCGTAATCTATAATAACTAAATAGGAGCAACCCACTAAGTGATTTCTCTCAACATGCAAGCATGCCACATCATCAGGCTGCCACCTCACAAAAAACTGCCAACGTGTCAAGTTGCAACCACACAACTATTAAAAAAACTTAAATTATCAAGTCTTTATCTTCATCATGGGGTCCCTTTAATTATCTCTCTTGACTCTTAATCTCCCCCACTGTCTCTCCTCTATACGGCAAATAGCAAAAGAAACTGATGGAACTTCCATAGTCTCTTCCACATATGTATCTCTCCATTTACTTCCAAGACGCAAATGCTACAATAACCGATGGATGGGTGGCAGCATATGTTGCCCTTTTAAAACATGGCTATGTGTCACTTCGTTTCCACGGAAGTCAGATGGTTGTGCCCTGATCCAAACAAATAGGCAGATAGCAACCGTGAGTAATCTGCTGCCGCTTCCCCAGCATCTCCTCCGTGTGAGCTCGCTTTTGTGCCCAGGCTGACCTCCCTTCCGGACCCTTGAAACCCATTAATTTGTTGAGGCGCGCGGATCAAGTCGGTGAGTTCATGGTGGGAGACTCACGTTCATCTTCTCCCTGCTTCTTGCATTGTTCCTTTGATCTTATTTTGTATTCTCCCATTTGAATTAATTTACTGCTTTTTTATCTTGAGTTTCTCCACATATTATGTGTCTACACTCTACAGAGAAGATCGTGTCAGCAAATTATTTTACTACGGAGGATCCAATCCTTAAATAAGCTTTCTGGCAGTCAACAAATATTTGCAATAAAGTATTTCTGGATGACATGTATGAGATCCAGGCATCTCTTCAATATTGGACCACCGACAGGTCCTCTCACCCAATCCAGTAGATTTCATCCATGGAGGCTACCCTCTTTTCGGTTGTTCACAGTTCACTAAGCTGATTTACTCTTAGGTTCATGTTCTTTATGACTTTTTGCCCATGTAGGCGTTCATCCAACAAATAATTTTCAGAAGAAATGAAGCACTCAACAGATATCTTTTAATGATGATATTCCCCTACTGCGGTAAATACAATTTTGCTCGCACTATGTCTGACATCCTGAGTTTTGTCTTTCGTTTGTGTGCAGTCCATAGCTTGATGCAGAAATAAAACAACAATGTTATTTCCTTATATTTGCTCACCTTCCGCGTGTCACTAATCCAATGACTTATATCATGCAAGCAAAAGTCGAGTTTGTCATTCTATATAAGCACCACTTGCTAATATATATCAACCTTTTGTTTTTGCAGAAACCCAATAATAATTGTTTACTATGTCCTACTCAAGTGGAACATGATCTTTGGGCAGCAACTATCCTGGCAGTGGTATATGCAAGCGTACTATCTATTGTTCTTTAGAATAATATTTTTTCTCTTGGAATTCTGTATACGATTATGTATATTTCATATTTTGAATCTTAATAATTTTACATATATATGCAAAGATATTTTCATATGATCTTTGTTAAAGCCAAATTAGTTATTAAACATAAAAGGCATGTGGACATTTGTAGATAATACATGCCCTTCCTTGCAAATAAAATACATGTTGATATTTCCACAAAACTAAAACCCCGTGTTTTGGTAAAAGGTTTGCAAATTTATATGAAACACCACCTTTTCTATGGCATGTTCATGTAAATTCCTTCCAACAATGCAATTAGCTACATGTATATAGATAGTTCCGCAGCAACGCGCGGGAAATCATCTAGTTTATTTGGAAATTTTTACTGCCATTGTTTGGCTGGTTGCTCGACGGAAACTCGGAAATGTTGAACGTACGGACTGTTTCTACGGAAAGAAACTTACGGGATTAGGTGGAAGAGGTTGGTTGGTGCAAATCTAATCTCCTCCCGTGATTCAAGAGGCTGCAATTGCTTTGATCTGCTACACATCATTCCGTAAGGGGATTTTGTAGCTTTCCGTCCGTAGCTGTAGCATTGCTGACGGAAACTGTAAGCAGTCATGTTCTTGTTTCTGCACCTCCTATACACCATCCAAAGAAGAAAAAAAAGGCTTGATCCAATATAAACTATAAACCCCTCATCCCCAAACAGTTTGGAGAAGCACTTGCAATATCGATTAAACCAAATCACTCATATAATTTTTTTTCGGACAGAGGCAAAATCTTTGACTCATCCGTTAATTAAGCAGAAGGTGCCCGGTTTTTAGGAGAAAACCGAACGAAAACCTACAAACAACAAGGCTAGGCCCAAATCCACGACTACCCTCGAGGGGCACACCTAACTGCCCTGGCTAGCTGCGCAAACATGAAGCTCAAGTCGGCCTATGCCAAACAAATGGCTCCTCGAGTAGAGGCCGACAGCTCCGATTCTGAAGACGAGCCTCGGAGAGGAGATGCGCAAGACCCGCGTGCCGAATATGACCTTCAGTAGACCGCCCCGCGCTCAAGTACATACGAATACAACCGGCTCATTTAGTCGTAACATAAGGGGATTTGTAGTGGAAGTGATTATTTACACGAGCAATGAAAACATTAAGCTGTCAAAATCTCTATTTCAGTGGCTTGTTTCTCTTTCGAGCAAAAAAAAGAGTATCTTAGCTTCTTGTCCTTCTAGTTTTTTGTTTGCGATATCTAAATTGTGTAGTATAAAATGTACATACTATTGAATCCGTTTCTTTCTCTTGTATGCAGATCGCACTCACAATTCTTTCACCCTAGGGAGTGTTGAACTTCATTTGATCACCCATTGGATTTGTTTTGTTTTACAGAACCATGGATGATCTACTAAGTTGTTGCGAAAATGTTCTGAAACTAATGGTCTATTCCTTTTTATCCTTAGTTACTTTGGCATGTTGGCTGCTATAGATCTTTGTAAAGAAACGGAAGGCAAGATCTGGACGGTTAAATTATTATAGCTAGTTAGGTTTTGCTGAAGCGTTCATCGGATCTGAGTATTTTTTTTCTTTCGAAATACTACTCCAGCAGTGACAACTGGACATGTACATAAATTAGTACAAGCAATTATCCTTTCTAGACGCGGCTAAAGACGTACATATCAATCCACACGTGCATACACACAACTATGTCTGCTAACGAGCTGTAAGAAACCTGCCCTCACCCCAATCCTCTGTAATTAGCAGAGAATGGAAGCACTCCGTTATCATGTCAGCCAAACAGAGCAATGGACAAATTTGGCAGCGCCATTGTTTGGACAACAGTCAGAGAAGATTCTGGCCCGAGGGATTCTCGTCAAGCACCCATCCCCTGGTACCCGGGCGCATAGCTAAATTTTGATCTACTTCCTCCGTGCATCAATGCAGGATGTTGTACTACTTTTAAACTACAAACTGAAGTGGATGAACCTATATGCTAAAAATAGACTAGATACATGTTAAAGTGGGTAAATCAAAGAAGATGATTAAACGTCTTACATTTGCAAACGGAGGGAGTAGGTTTGAGCGCAATGACAAACTTTATGTTATTGTGCACTTCAATACCTCTTCTATTTCTATTTTTTTGTCCAGATGCCTCCCAACCCTATACGTGTTCTCTTGTCAGTTGTCACGTACATTTGTGCGACATGGTGTGGTTCATATTTTTCTTTGTCACCCTACATCTGATCAAACAAAAAGGAAGCCACAAGAGACTCAACAGAAAGTAATAGCTTGAACTGGCCAGTATGGCTGCTTCGGTGCTTCCTACTGAATTGACACACTCCTTTTCTCGTTGACACACTCCTAGTCCTTGTATTACTTTCTCTACACATTCATACACTTATGTATATATAACAATGGGTAATAAATGGAAACATAATGGTAGGTATGTCATAAAACATAATGGTGAATAGTAAAGGGATCACCGAGACCAAAAAGAAAATATATACCAGAGAAAATAAACTGCAAAAAAACATTACAAGGACAAGTCAAGCACTTCTATGTTAAAAAGTTGTACACAAAATAAATGACCTTAGTTCATACACAGTATTTCGGTGGTTAAAATCAATAGGGAATGTTAATTTTGTTTTAGAAGTAAGAATAGGGAATGTCTACTGTTCCATAAACGGGCTTTATAGTACAGTGACCCAGCCTTAGAGCATCTCTCGTACGATCCATGAGCCAACGTGGTAGGCAGCATTCGACGATAGTGTCAGACTTCTTCGCCCGAAACCAGAGGTAAAGATGGAGGATGCGGGAGGCCAATGCCTCCACGAAGGTGGTGGCGCCCCTCCGCCGACAGAACCTCATCGCCAGCAGTCACGGTCCCGACAACACACCGAGATACAACGTTGCATTTATGTTGTCGCTGAATGACCACATCGCCTGGGCGGGAAATATCGAGGACGTGATTGCACGACCCAGTGGGTCCATCTGCGACACCGGCAAGACGCTTATTGACCTCACGCGCGACAACGGCAAAGCGGGACCTAGCAGCGGGGTGAAGGACGAACCATCCAATGACCCCGCCAACCCGTGCCACAAGAAAAATGACGTCAACGAAGATGGCTACAAGTTCTATTTTAGTTTACGTTTAAGTTTGAACAAATTTCATTCAAATTTTGTAATATATAAGAAAGTTGAATAAAAACTTGTCTTTCTATTTGAATTTTTGTTTTCAATTTTTTGGGGATATGTAACTAGGAACGGACGGGCTCCAAAAGCGGCACCACGCAGCGGCGTCCCCCCAATGCTCAATCCAGCGCTTCTGCCGGACATCGCTTGGGAGCCCTGACTGGATATGCTCTTAACATTGTGTTTGTATATTTCCCAATCACACATATAGAATCAGTCATCCGGTTGGTATTTTTTTAAAACATTCACTGATCTATTCATAAACATCAACAGCAGTACAAGTAATTCCAATAATAATAAAAAATACAAAACTGTCCTTGGACCACTTAGAGATGACTACAAGCATTTGCACTAGCTCCTCCCTCATTGGAGCGAGCATAGCACTTATTGTAGTAGACAGATAGGAAGCCATCGTGCTAAGACCCCAAATAACTAGTGCATGAGAGAAGCAACCACTGCCGATAAAGAGAAGCATAGATAAGAAGGAACACCGAACAAATCCGATGAGATCCGCCGAAGACAAACCTCCACATGCCCACCGGGGACGCTAGACGCACCACCGGGACGGGGGCTAGGTGGAGAGGACTTTATTCCATCTTCAGTAAGTCGCCACCGTCACACCTTCTTGAACAGGACACAAATCCTAAAAGGATAGAGGACAACATCAAGAAACAAAGCCCTCCCGACGACAAGGACCGGTATCCACTGGGTCTCCATGGCTCTAAAGCCACAAGAGGCGAGGCAGACCGGTGGTGCCGAGGACTAGAGGCAGGAAGACCTAGTCGGGAGGTACTGCTCTCCCGTGGTTGGTGTGGTAGAACATACATTGGCCTCGTGGACCTGATGGCTCACGGAGCCCTGAGGCTGCGAGAAAAAAATACGATGTGGAAAACAAGGCAGGGGTTTGTACAATGATAATACAACAATTTGAGAAAGGGCCTTAGACCCTCCTCCTCCTCCTACCTAATCCTACCAACCGGCTACAATAGTCCTCCCCATCGTTCCTCCTCCTCTCGCCGCCATCTGGAGACACTGTCGGGCAAAGCCCGCACGGTTTCGGCAGCGGGGATTTTTTCACGCGCGACAACATCGAGTCTCGGCGGCAGCACGGTGATGTGGCCTTCTAGTGACGATCCCGACGCATCGACGATGGAGGTAGAGCTCCTCCGCCTGGTGGTGGTACCCCCATGGGTGCGGCTCCGGGCTAGATCCAAATCCGCCTAGGGTCCTGGGCCTAAGCAGGCCTAATACCAATGTTATGGGCACTGGGCTGCAATGATGGATTGGAACCATGGTTGTAACGCCGTGTTGGCATTAGCGGTGGTGGCCCATTCTCCTGGCCTCGTCGTATTGTCAGGATTCAGGCGTGGCCATGGCCGTGGAAGTGGCCATGGCCAGTGTTTTGACCATCCCTGCTGGGAGCTGGCTAGTGGCGTGGGTGTTGTTGGCTCGACTTCAATAAAGGTGGCGGTCCTAGGATCCCTCTCACGCCATGACAAAGAACTGCTTGTTCTCATCATTCATCTGGCCGGAATGTCGAGTTCCAGAAGGCTCCGCCGACAAACTCAAATGGACGACATGCCGAAGATTGCCAAATCGGATGGTATTCGGTCGCACGCAACCATGTTTTCTCTGATCGTTTGGTTTCAGTGGGAGCGTTGCGAAGCTGCAGTCTATTGCCATTGTGGTACATGTTTTTACTTCCATGATGAAGTCAATCGCGGAGTATATATTATGGCGTGAAAGCCGATATCCAAGCACTAGTAATGGTGGTTCGAGTTTTGGTGGCGATAAGGTTTTAGCTTGGTGATTCGTGACTTGAAGCAGCGGCTTCAGCAAGTGGGGCTAAGCACAGAAGAAATTGAGAGTCTAAACTTGGAGGAAAAAAACCTAAGGACCGGCCTTAATTGATTGTGTCTGGCAATGAACTTGTTGAAGATATTGTTTTGTGTTTTGTGATAGCGGAATTTCTTCTCGGTGAAAACCTGTGATCTAGGATTAGGTAATGACGACGCTTGTGGTCGGGTTTCTTCATGGAGGCGCGGTTTGGGAGAAGATGGTTTTCTGATGTTGTTTTGGTGGTGTTTGGTCCGGTAATACAAGGAACATATCACTATAGCGAGACTTTTATTTTCTGAAAATTTTCGTTTTGTTTGGTTGTGTTCATCTGTATTGCTATCGAGGCACTTACTGCTACAAATACTAGATGTAATTGGTATCTTCGCCATATTAATATAGTTCCTTTGTTATAAAAAAACCTAGTGGATTAGATCTTTTTCTTGTGAGTAAAGGGGTACGCAAGGGTGTGGTATCCTTTCTAAGTGAGGCTAAACTCGCGCAAACCACATACTAGCTGCATAGAATCCGACTGGCCCACCTGCTGTCATGCACAAAGAGGGGATAGGAGTACTCCGGGTGCAGCTCCGTCATGTATTCCGATCTCGCGTCAAATCACCCAGTTGAACACACGACGAACTGGCATGTCTTCGGTATTGTTGCTTGGCCAGGGGTAGAAAGATCGTCATCGCGACGTTGCGCCACATCGAGTGGCTATGTGGGAACAACCCCGTCGTCAACTCCTGGCCCACTTCCACCAGTGTTTGGATGCGGAGTTCCTCTTTATCATGGCTTTGCTGTCTACATATCGCGGCTCGTTAACATGCACTTCCTCATCGCGACATCATTTGTTTGTAACTTTTTATCCAGATGCCTCCCAACCGTATACGTATACTGGCGTGTACAACCATGCAGGACATATATATAGTGTGGTTCGTAATCTTTCTTGATCACTCTAAAGCTAATCAAAAGCGACAAGAAAAGCACAAGATACGACAAGAAGCAATTTTGAACGAACATCACTATTTTAACTCCAACATGCATGTTCACTATCTACGGACTTCTTGTGTTAATTTCTCTACACATTCACACCCATATATAGAACTATGGGTAATAACACAGCCCAAGGGTAGGTTTGCTACAAAACAGTAGCGGTGAATAGGAACAGGGTCACACCTATAAGAGAAAAATATTGTATCAAGAAAAAAGACTGTGAAATAAAAGGACAAAACAAGTATTGGTATATTAGTTCTGCGCGGCATAGTGAGGTGCACGTTGCTATTTCCCTTCAGGTCCTCTCGTTTAGGAATGTGCCGCATTTGAGAGCCCATCCGTACGCCCGGTTTTTCTTTTTTGGCCCGTCGCTAGGCTACATCCGGCTGTAGCTGGCCAAACCATCAACCCACTTCTCAACCGTTGGATGTATTTAAGTGAGCCATTTTTGGGGGTCCGATTACAATAAAAATGGTTCGCATGTATCAATTTTTTCTAGAGTATGTAACATTTGTCTCTAATAACTTTTTCTATAATCTGTTGAGTCACGAAATTATGGTACAAAAAGTTTCGCCGACGGTACAAAATAATTTTGAATGTAACATTTTTCTCTACATATGTACCATTTTCAAAAAAAGTTAAACACGGCGCAGGCTCCACAGATAGGGATGATGCAGCTTGCCGGACAGAGGTAGCTTTAGTTTTTTTGAAAGCTGGAGGTAGCTTTAGTTGGAATAGCAGAGGAGGTAGAATAGACAATTGAGACATGGCGGGGAGACGCGAGGCAGCAACGCAGGGCATGGGCGGTGGATACTAGCGGTTACATTAGGGATGAAGATTTCTTGCTCCCGAGCTCCAGTGCTCCTGGTTAGTTTAAAAAATTTAAAATAATATTTGTGAGTTTCAAAAAAATTGAAAAAAACATTCGAATGTAGCTCATGAATTATCCCACAAACGTGTAAAATATCACTTTCAAATATTTTGTATCCCGAGCTGTACAAAAATAACAAAAATGTAGATCTGTAGAAGTATGTTTGAAATCTCAAAATTTATCAGATTTGTCATTTTTGTGTAGCCCATAATACAACAAATTTAGAGTCACGATTTTACATGCTTGTGGGATACAACACTAACTATGTGCCGAATTATTTTTCATATTTTTTTGAAACTTTTAAACCATGATTTTAAATGTTTTTTAACGGCGAGAGCACTGGTGCTCGGGAGCAAATGACACTTTCCGTTACATTAGTGAGTACTACCTCTGTCCTGGTTTACAGGTTTTGCCTGTACTACCTTTCAATTTAACTAACGTAACATAAGATATATACACTTTAAAACATACTCCTCCTGCCACTACATCTGATCTTGCAACAATACATTGCCCTAATGATATTACGGATACACACATGCAAAAAAGAAGGAAAAAAATACAAAAAGGAAAGATCTTGCTACAGTGATATATTCCTTAAAACAGTAGGTCTAACTTCACTAAGACAACACAAAAAGTTCAGCTTCTCCAAAAACGACGCCTGCAAGAAGAAAATTGTGCCATATGAGTGATTGTATGTACGAGTGAAAGATCGAGATGTCGCCTAGAGGGGGGGGGGGGGGGGTGAATAGGCAATTAAAAACTCTTGCGGATTTGTCTTGTAAGAATGCGGAATTAAACTAATGTTTAGTTTACAAGCACAAACCCTAAGTATGCTAAGCTCAACTAAGTGTAACAATAGCAACTAGAGCTAAGCAAGATAGGCACAAGATATATGTAGCACAAGTGATAGCAAGATATATGAACTTCAAGCACGATGGCTATCACAAGGAAAGAGAGCTCGGGTATAGAAATAACCGAGGCACGCGGAGACGAGGATGTATTCCCGTGTTCCCTTGCTTTGCAACAAGGTACGTCACGTTTGGAGGGGTGGAGGTCCCACGAAGGATTCCCCACGCCACGAAGGCTCACCCTATTCTCCGAACCACACCCACGAAGGATAATGGCCCTTTCCTTATGGTTAGCTTTTCCTCCGCTCCGGAGATGGCAAGCTCCACAACCACTTCACAAGCTCCACGAAGGAGAAGCCCGGGCCTCTTCACAATCTTCTTGAAGAGATCACCGGAGCACCAACCGCCAAGCCAACTAGGAGGTTTCCCTCCAAGAGTAACAAGCTCACGGTCTCTCACTCGAACTAATCGTGGTGGAGAGCTCAACACTATGCAATGATGCAAAGCAAGAACACTAGAGGTGTTCAAGTCCTTCACTCTCAAATCCCACCCAAACAACAAATGCTAGGATGAGATTGGAGAGGAAGAACAATGGGGAAAGTCAACAAAAGACTCCAAGATCTAGATCCAAAGAGTTCCCCTCACTTAGAGGAGAAATGGATTGGTGGAAGTGTAGATCTAGATCTCCTCTCTTAGATCCCTCAAGAATGAGCAAGAACTATGGGGGGAATCAAGAGAGAGAGCAAGTTCTTCAAAGGCAGCAATGGAGGAGAGAGAATGGAAGAACTACCCAGCCCAAGGTGGAAGAAGGGCTATTTATAGCCCAAGAGCAAATATAACCGTTGGGGAAAAGTTGGGCTGAGTCAGCCGTCGAGGAGGCCGGTCAACCGGGCCTGGGACCGGGCCGTCCGGTTCAGGACCCGGTCAGACCGGGCCACAGACCGGGCCATCCGGTCCACAGACCGGTCGACCGGGCTAGTGACCGGACCAAGCTGAAAAGCTTACTGGATAGTGCCCGGATGGCACCGGTCCAGGGGCCGGTTTGAACCGGGCCATCCGGTCAGACGGCCGGTCACGCCGGGCTAGAAACCGGACCAAGATTAAAAGCTTACTGGATAGTGCCCGGATGGCACCGGTCCAGGGGCCGGTTTGAACCGGGCCATCCGGTCAGACGGCCGGTCACGCCGGGCTAGAAACCGGGCCAGCAGGAAATCATGTTATACAAAAACTGTGATAACTTTTGTGTCCGGACCCCGATTGACATGAAACCAATTTTGTTGGAAAGATAACGACGAATAGAACCCCAACAAAAACTGGAAATATGGAGACTCCCCACAGAACATTTTAGATGATTTTAGAGAGGGAGTCTCCCACCGTTAAGAAACGGTGAAGACGTCCAAACTCGAAAATGCAATAGAAGATGCATGCGGATTCCGTTTTCGATGAACTTGGGCTTGTTGTAAAGCTAGCAACAAGCTCAAGAACCTCTCACAGAGAAACACCAAGAAGCAATAGGGATATGCAAAGTATGCAAAGGATTGAGCTCCCTAAGACGATGCGATCAAGTTACCCAACCGAAAGCCCCTCTTGATAGTGCGGCTATCTATCCTATAATCCGGTCTCCCAACAACCACCTTGAGACCGGTAAAAGGAAAACCTAGCAAGGCCATACCTTTGCCTTGCGCATCCCGCTTGATCTTGATGACAGCTCTTCAAGCTCCACTCAAGCCGGAATGCCTCACTTGATCATCGTCGCTTCGTGAAGACTCACAAATGCTCCCCCATACACCATGATGGGAAAGCTCTATTGATGCACATCTTCACATTTCCATCATCACCAAATGGACGACAAGCTTCAAGTATGTGATCCACTCAAGATGCTCAACTTGAACTTGCCCAACTCAACCTTGTATCTTCTCATACTCTATCATACTATCTTGAGGTGTATAAAGAATTCTTCACTTGGAATCAAGCTCTCAAGATCTTGATCATTCATTGCTTATCTCATAGGATAGAGCATGGCCAATATTGAGTTCCACATAAGAACTCCATCTTCATTTCTTCTTCTTGATCATATCACATATATATCTTCAAGCCAATGATCTTGATGCCAATACACAAGATGTATCTTTATTTACATGGCATCCATACTTGAATCCAACACATGGAATACAAGTAGAACCTATGGAATATTCCTTCATATAAACTTAATGAAAACGTTAGTCCATAGGGGTTGTCATTAATTACCAAAACCACACATAGGGGCAATGTACCCTTACAACGAGCATTTTTGTTGTCGTTGATTTGCTACAATTTTATATTAAATAAGATACAACTAGTATAAAACGGATGAAGTACTAACTTCAAGCACAATGATGATGGACAATTTTTAACGTGAGGAATGGATCGTAAGAAAGAAGTGTCAATGGAGTTGCTCCATCGAATCCTGCGAATTGCACTTCATAATCATCGCAGGCAGACGTTGCTAGAGGAATGGATAAATTTGTCGCTGCCATTGGTTGGACAAAATATTTTTTAACAAAGAGCATATATTAATATCCTGTAGATACCAATTACATCCAACTTTTACAAGAACACATTGCCCTAATGACATTATGGATGCACACATCCAAAAAAGAATGAAAACTTATAAAAAGAAAGGTCCCGCTACACTGATATATTCCTTAAAACAACAGGCCTAACTCCACCACGACAGCACTAGTAGTTCGACTTCTCAAAAAACGACGCCTTCAAGAAAGAAAATTTACCATAGGGGTGACTGTATGTACGCATTTTTGTTGTCGTTGATTTGCTACAATTTTGTATTAAATCAGAGACAACTGATAGAAAACGGATGAAGTACTAGCTGTAAGCACAATGACGCTGGACAATTGTTAACGTGAGGAATAGATCATAAGAAAGAAGTTCTAATGGCGCTGCTCTATCGAATTCTGTGAATCGCACTTCATAATCATCACAGACGGACACTGCTAGAGGAATTGATAAGTTTAGCAGTGTCATTGGTTGGACAAGGTATCACCACACCGCTAGTTGAGGCCCGATATGGTCGGGTCAAGCACCCTTCCCCTCATGCCCGGGCGCATTGCTTAGCTCTGATCTAGGTTATATTCCAATACCATGCGGTTGATTAGCATGCACTTCCTCGTCACCACATCCTGTAACTCTAATTTTTTGTCCAGATGCCTCGCAGCCCTATACTTGTTCTTGCGAATTGTCATGTAAATTTCTGCCACATGGTGTGGTTCATATTATTTCTTGGCCACGCTAAAGCTAATCATACAGTAAGGAAGGCACAAGAATTGGTCAGTAAGGCTTACCTACTAAATTGGCACACTCCTAGTACCTTCAGTTCTCTATACAATCACAGACTTATATAGGAAAATGGGTAGTAAATCGAAACCAAATGGTAGGTATGTAATAATACATTAGTGGTGAATAGAAAAGGGATACCTAGACCAAAAAGATAATATGTATGCAGACAAAATAAAATGCAAAAACAACATAAAGTAAGAGGAAAGTAATGCACTTCTATGTTAAAGAAAAAGTTTTACGTACTGAAAATAAATGACGTTAGTATATGTGGTTTGATGGTTAAGTTTGGAGTGCACCCAGCCCACCAAAGTTCAAATTCCCGGTTTAACACTTTAGTGTCTCGTAAAAGGCTGAATAGATTCAGTCGCTCAGAGATGCTAGGTAGCGTGTGCATGCGTTAATGTACGTATTTGTCATCATGTGCGTCTATACTGTGTTTCGTAAAAAATCTTTCATAGCCATCTTGGTTTAAAAATGTGACAAAAAGTCCGTTCTAGGCACTACACGGGTCTTCTCCATCCGGAAAGCATCCTCTAGAGACCCACTTGCAGCGAAACCTGGAAACCAAAATTTGGACCATTGGATCCGAAACATAAACTGTGGATTAAGTTTGAACAATGCCACAATTCTTTGCGAAATAGCACCGGTATTTCCGGGTTTTTCTTTGCACAAATCCCCTCGTGCTTCCTTTTATTCGCTAAGTGGTGAGACCCACAAGAAATTTCTTGCAGGAATTTGGATCTATGGCAAAGCAAAAAATGAGTTAGATCAAGAACAAATGGAATTGCATGAGAGTTCATACATAGATCTGACCTTATGCGCCGGCACTGCTCCGAGTTTCTTATCCCTAGAACGTGTGGCACATCTTGTGATGTGGAAGAATGAAGATGTACATGGGGTTATTTGCAACAACAAAAAAACACAATGGGCATGGCGAGTGTTCTTTTGCAAATTCTATGGAAGTGATCGAGATCACTTATTTTAAATCTGATGGTACTCGCTATGGTTTCCATGACTTCCAGTGAACAATTGTCTTCATTGGATACTTTCTGCTTGTCCATTTGTTTATGTCGATCACTCGATGTGTCTCCCAATCCACCACAAGAGGAAACGAGAATTTGCCAACAGTGTTGCGTGCGTTGGATGAAGCTAGTAGACCGATGGGGGCCGCTCTGTTGCGCCACGGCTCATCGCTCCTCGTCGAGCGCCCCGTCGTCGCCTCCTTCAACTGGCACCCATGCACCACGCCCATCGCGTCTGCATCCTTTGTCACCATCTCCGCCAGCACGTAGCTTGCAACAATCCACCTCCTCTAGACCGTGTCCTACCACATCCGTCCCTCCAACCATGCGTGCTTCACGGTGTGTCCTCCCAATAACGGATCCCTATAGGGCCAAGGGGGTGCATAGGACCCCAGGAAAATTTACTTTTCTTTGTATAGATACATATTTTCTCCATGTATGCACCCTAAAACAAACATTTTCATCTGTCGTAGCACCATGTATGTGATACGTCCAATTTGCATCACTATTTTATATCATAATTTGCTGTTATTCATTGATATATTTCATATTTGGACACAATACTTATGTTATTTCATCTATTTTGCATGTTTCATCTTTATTGGAGGATCAAGCACCGGAGCCAGGATTCTACTGGAAAAAGCACCGTCAGAACGCAATATTTCGCAAGATCAACTGTGGAAGGAAATTATACCAAAAATCCTATTTTTCAAGATGACCAAGGAAGCCAGAAGGAGGAGCTGAGAAGACCCAAGGTGGGCCCAGACCATAGGGCGGCGCGGCCCATGGCCTGGCCGCGCCACCTTGTGGTGTGGGGGCCCACAGCCCCTTTCGCCTCCTTTTCTTCGCGAAACCCTTCGTCCCGAAAACCTAAGCCACAGAGGGTACCTCACGAAGAGTTACAGCCGCCTCTGCGGGGCGGAGAACACCAGAGAGAAAATAGCTCTCCGGCGGGCAGGAATCCGCCGGGGAAATTCCCTCCGGGAGGGGGAAATCGACGCCATCGTCACCGTCGTCGAGCTGGACATCATCTCCATCACCATCATCATCATCTCCACCATCATCACCGCCGTCTCCACCGCTGGACATCGTCACCGCCGTAGCAACTTGGGTTTGATCTTGATTGTTTGATAGGGGAAACTCTCCCGGTATCGATTTCTACTTGTTGTTGATGCTATTGAGTGAAACCATTGGACCAAGGTTTATGTTCAGATTGTTATTCATCATCATATCACCTCTGATCATGTTCCATATGATGTCTCGTGAGTAGTTCGTTTAGTTCTTGAGGACATGGGTGAAGTCTAAATGCTAGTAGTGAATTATGGTTGAGTAATATTCAATGTTATGATATTTAAGTTGTGGTGTCATTCTTCTAGTGGTGTCATGTGAACGTCGACTACATGACACTTCACCTTTATGGGCCTAGGGGAATGCATCTTGTACTCGTTTGCTGATTGTGGGGTTGCCGGAGTGACATAAACCTAAACCCCCGTTGGTATATCGATGCAGGAGGGATAGCAGGATCTCAGAGTTTAAGGTTGTGGTTAGATTTATTCTTAATTACTTTCTTGTAGTTGCGGATGCTTGCAAGGGGTATAATCACAAGTATGTATTAATCCTAGGAAGGGCGGTACATTAGCATAGGTTCACCCACACAACACTTATCAAAACAATGAAGATTAATCAGCCGTATGTAGCGAAAGCACTAGACTAAAATCCCGTGTGTCCTCAGGAACGTTTGGTCATTATAAGTAAACAACCCGGCTTGTCCTTTGCGCTAAAAAGGATTGGGCCACTCGCTGCAATTGTTACTCTCGCACTTTACTTACTCGTACTTTATTCAACTGTTACATCAAAACCCCTTGAATACTTGTCTGTGAGCATTTACAGGGAATCCTTCATCGAAACTGCTTGTCAACACCTTCTGCTCCTCGTTGGGATCGACATTCTTACTTATCGAAAATACTACGATACACCCCCTATACTTGTGGATCATCAAGACTATTTTCTGGCGCCGTTGCCGGGGAGTGAAGCGCTATTGGTAAGTGGAATTGGTAAGGAAAACCTTTACTGTTTGTGCTGATTTTATTTCTCGCCGCTTGCTATAAGTCATTATGGAGAGATCTTCTCTTCAATTTCTATTTGGGAAATCTACTACTACTGCAACGGTAGTGGATGAGGCGCCAGGCGAGGAAGTGATACCATATAAAATACCTATGAAAATCATTGAACGTGTTATGGATAACCGCTATGAAGGGGATGGAACTGTCCATCCTGGTGATCATTTACTGTTTTTGCATGAATTATGCGGGTTATTCAAATGTGCAGGTATTGCCATGAATGAAGTTAGAAAGAAACTATTCTCTATATCGCTGTGCAGTAAAGCGGCGCATTGGTATAAATTGCTGAAGAATGGTGATTCTCTTGATTGGGAGGACATTGTGCCTTTATTTTATTCTAAATTCTATCCTCCAAGTGAAATTCACAAAGATCGTAACCGCATATATAATTTCTGGCCTCGTGATGGAGAAAGTATTGCCCAAGCTTGGGGGAGATTGAAGTCTTTAATGCTCAAATGCCCCATTCATGAGCTTCCTGGTAATGTTATTATTGATAACTTCTATGCAAGACTTTCTTTTCAAGACAAGACCTTGCTGGATACTTCTTGTTCTGGATCATTTACACACAACAAAGAAGAGTTTAAAAGGGACCTTCTTGATCGGATCCAAGAAAATACTGAAGGTTGGGAGAACGACAAGGATAGAGAATCAGGTATAATTTATGATTATAAATGCATTGAAGCTTTTATGGATACTGATAAATTTCGTAATATGAGTGCTATATATGGTCTTGATTCTCAAGTTGCTGCAAATCTTTATAAAGCTTTTGCCTCTCATTATGAATTGCCTAAGAAGAATTTTGATAAGTATCATGAACCGTATAAAGATAAAATTGATTCATCTATTAATAAATGCGTTGTAGTTGAAACTGCTGATCATGTTATTCCTGAAGCTTATATTGAAAAAACTCCTTTCCCTGCTAAAATGAAGGAGTACTCTGTTATAAATAGTGCGGTTCATAAAAGTGAAAAGAAACCTGTAGAACCTGAAGAACAAATAAAAGTTGAACCTGCTGTTGCAATAGTTAAAGATCTTGTGACTGAAAATGTGGAGGATGGTCATATTATTTTCTGTGAAGATGCTTCTAATATTGTTTCACATCCTAATAAACCCAAACAAGTTAGTGTTCCTATGCTATCTGTTAGAATTGGTGATCATTGCTATTATGGTTTATGTGATATTGGTGCAAGTGTTAGTGCTATTCCTTATGAGCTTTACACGGAGATTATGCACGAAATTGATTCTTGTGAACTTGAAGATATTGATGTGGTTATTCAGCTGGCTAATAGAGAAACTATTTCTCCAATTGGTATTGTTCGAGATGTAGAAGTTCTATGTGGTAAGATTAAATATCCTGCTGACTTTTTGGTACTTGGTTCTGCTGCTAGTGATTATTGTCCTATCATTTTTGGTAGACCTTTTCTAAATACTTGTGGAGCTATTATAGATTGCAAGAAAGAGAAAATTTTGACTAAATTTGCTGGTGAATCTTATGAGTTTAACTTCTCTAAATTTACCAAAACTCCTTATAAAGCTGATTTGCCTAGTGATGATTTTAAAATGGAGCAGTGTGCATCTATTGTTCTTGTTCCTAATAATCCTTTGCAGCAACATTTGGAGAATAGCGAGAGTAAAGTTTTTAGGAAAGAAAGAGATGAGCTTGAGGAGATTTTTCTTCGCCAACCTATTCTCAAGCATGATTTACCGGTGGAAGATTTGGGTACAACACCGCCACCAAAGGAAGATCCTGTTTTTGATTTAAAGCCTTTACCTGATAATCTTAAATATGCTCATATTGATGATAAGAAAATATATCCTGTTATTATTAGTTCTAAGCTTTCAGAGATTGAGGAAGAAAGGTTATTGGAAATATTGAAGAAACACCGAGGAGCTATTGGCTACACTCTTGATGATTTGAAGGGGATTTCTCCTTCTATTTGCCAACATGCTATTAATATGGAAGATGATGCAAAGCCTGTTGTTGAACATCAGCGTCGTCTAATTCCGAAGATGAAGGAGGTGGTAAGGAATGAGGTATTAAAACTTCTTGAAGCTGGTATTATATATCCTATTGCTGATAGTAGATGGGTTAGTCCTGTGCATTGCGTTCCCAAGAAAGGAGGAATGACTGTTGTGCCTAATGATAATGATGAGCTCATCCCTCAAAGAGTAGTTGTAGGGTATAGAATGTGCATTGATTTTCGAAAAGTTAATAAAGTTACTAAGAAAGATCATTACCCTTTGCCATTTATTGATCAAATGCTAGAAAGATTTTCTAAAAATACTCATTTTTGCTTTCTTGATGGTTATTCTGGATTTTCACAAATTGCTGTTAAAACTAAAGATCAAGAGAAAACCACTTTTACTTGTCCCTATGGAACTTATGCTTATAGGCGTATGCCTTTTGGTTTATGTAATGCTCCTGCAACTTTTCAAAGATGCATGTCTGCTATTTTTCATGGCTTTTGTGAGAGTATTGTGGAAGTATTCATGGATGATTTTTCCATCTAT
This sequence comes from Lolium perenne, assembly GCF_019359855.2. NCBI lineage: Eukaryota > Viridiplantae > Streptophyta > Magnoliopsida > Poales > Poaceae > Lolium > Lolium perenne. The sequence continues at coordinate 90,998,204 of NC_067247.2, forward strand.
GGGAATTCTTTTGATAGTTGCTTGCGAAACCTTGATAAAGTTTTGCAGAGATGTGAAGAAACTAACCTTGTTCTTAATTGGGAGAAATGCCACTTTATGGTTAATGAAGGAATTGTATTGGGACATAAAATTTCTGAGAGAGGTATTGAAGTTGATAGAGCTAAAGTTGAAGCAATTGAGAAGATGCCCTATCCGAGGGATGTTAAAGGTATTCGTAGTGTTCATGGTCATGCTGGGTTTTATAGGAGATTTATTAAAGATTTCTCCAAGATTTCAAAGCCTCTTACTAATCTTCTTCAAAAAGACGTACCTTTTGTTTTTGATGATGATTGTAAGGAAGCTTTTGAAACTCTAAAGAAAGCCTTAACAACTGCTCCTGTAGTTGAACCTCCTGATTGGAATTTGCCTTTTGAAATTATGTGTGATGCTAGTGATTTTGATGTAGGCGCTGTTCTTGGACAGCGAGTAGATAAAAAACTGAATGTTATTCATTATGCTAGTAAAACTCTTGATGCTGCTCAAAGAAATTATGCTACAACTGAAAAAGAATTATTAGCTGTAGTCTTTGCTTGTGATAAATTTAGATCTTATATTGTTGATTCAAACGTTACGATTCATACTGATCATGCTGCAATTAGATACCTTATGACAAAGAAAGATGCTAAGCCGAGGCTTATTAGATGGGTACTTCTTTTGCAAGAATTTGATTTACATATTGTAGATAGGAAAGGTGCTGATAATCCTGTTGCTGATAATTTGTCTAGATTGGAAAATATTGCTTATGATCCTGTTCCTGTTAATGATAGTTTTCCAAATGAACAATTGGCTGTAATAAAGGTGAGCTCGCGAGACAGTCCTTGGTATGCTGATTATGCTAACTTTATTGTTTCCAAGTACTGGCCTCCAACCATTTCAGCTCAGCAAAGGAGGAAATTCTTTTATGACTTGAGGCATTATTTCTGGGATGACCCACACTTATATAAAGGAGTGGATGGTATTCTACGAAGGTGTGTTCCCGAATATGAACAACAAGAGATATTGAGTAAATGTCATGGTAGTGCTTATGGAGGACATCACGCCGGAGAAAGAACCGCGCAAAAGGTTCTACAATCAGGTTTTTATTGGCCAACTCTCTTCAAGGATGCGAGAAAGTTTATTTTATCTTGTGATGAATGCCAAAGGGTTGGTAATATCTCCAGACGTAATGAAATGCCTATGAATTATACTCTTGTTATTGAACCATTTGATTGTTGGGGATTTGACTTCATGGGACCTTTTCCGTCTTCAGAAGGTAACACTCATATACTTGTTGCTGTTGATTATGTTACTAAATGGGTGGAAGCCATACCTACAAAAAGTGCTGATGGTGAGACCTCTTTAAGAATGCTTTTAGACATTATTTTTCCTAGATTTGGAGTGCCTAGATATATTATGACTGATGGAGGTTCTCATTTTATTGATGGAGGTTTTAGAAAAACTCTTGCTAGGTATGGTATTAATCATAGAATTGCTTCCGCTTATCATCCTCAAACTAGTGGGCAAGTAGAATTATCAAATAGAGAGATTAAATCTATCTTGCAAAAGACTGTTAATAAAACTAGAAAGAATTGGGCTAGTAAATTGAAGGATGCACTATGGGCTTATAGAACTGCTTATAAAAATCCCATGGGAATGTCACCTTATAAAATGGTTTATGGGAAAGCTTGTCATTTACCTTTAGAACTAGAGCACAAAACTTATTGGGCAGTTAGAGAATTAAATAAAGATCCTAAACTTGCCGGTGATAAGAGGTTGTTGCAATTAAGTTCTCTAGATGAATGGAGAAGTGAAGCTTATGAAAATGCTAAACTCTTTAAAGAGAAAGTTAAAAAATGGCATGATAGGAGGATTATCAAAAGAGAATTTAATATTGGGGATAAAGTCCTATTGTATCGGTCTCGTCTCAGATTCTTTGCAGGGAAATTACTCTCGAAATGGGAAGGACCATACGTTGTTGAGGAGGTGTATCGTTCAGGAGCAATTAAAATTAGCTCTCTCCAAGGCAATGCTACGCAAGTGGTGAATGGACAAAGACTCAAGCATTATATCTCAGGTGATTCTTATAATGTTGATGTTGATATTATTCGAGTGGAAACACCGGAGGCTTTCATTAAAGGACAAATTGACAGTCCGCCAGAACTCGACTTTGAATAGGTAACAGTACTGGTAATGAAAAGTTCGCAATTTACTTTCCGAACTATATTTTTGCTGTTTTTGGAAAATATGAAAAATTACGAGTTCGAAACGGAGTGGAAAAGACGCACGAGGGCGTGCCACCATAGGCCGGCGCGGCCTGGCCTGGGCCCGCGCCGCCCTATGGTCTGGCCGCCTCGTCGCCCCTTTCCGACTCTGGTTCGATCTGGTACTTTCCTTTTGTCGTGAAAATTTTTGCTATATAATCCCCCGGACCCCTGGAGGTCCGTATATCGTTTTCTCGACGTGTTTTGTTTCGAGCTGTTTCTGCCAGGATCTGTTTTCAGTTTAGAAGCACCATGGTCTCCAAGAACAAGGGCAAGGAGTTTCCGGATGAAGATAATCGAGATCTTGGGTGGAAAGAGGAGGACAAGGACGTCAAGGAAGAGGATGAAGAAGAGGTGGAGGAAGATTCGCGCGCACACCCGCGTGCTACCATCGCAAGCATCAAGGTGGTGGACAACCCTTTTAGTGCAAACAAGAGCGCAAGAATTCGCACTGGAGGAGCGGTTCCACGTCATTACCTAGCTCCGAAAACATCTTTATCAGGCATTCACCATCCCTTCCACAATCTAATTTTCAATAATCAAATTGAAGGGACTCCCAAGGCAGCATTGCCTAGCAATTGGGATATAGATCGCTCTAACACTGCAGGAAGGAGGAAGCCTGAGGGTGAAGAGTGGGGAAATAAATCCAAGAGTTGGGACTCGCCGTCGGACAGACTTCTTAACCGCGTCGAGCACAATTCGGAGATGATTTGCAATCTCACATACAAGATTGATGAGCTTCAGGAGCTTATTGAGAAGCTTGTCAGGAATTCATCACCACCATCGCCGAAGGAGTAATTCATCATCGGTATTGGCATCCCCTTGGTTTGTTCCAAGCTTGGGGGAGTGCCGCGGTATCACATCATCACTAACTTTTACTTTTTATTGTCAAGTAGTGTCATATCATGAGTAGGGAAGTTATCATATAAGATGGGTTGCAGTTTGGAAGTATCTCTCCTTTAGTTGGTTATCTATGTATCCCTTGGTGTGAGTTATCGTTATGGAATATTAATGAGAAGTCTTATCATTTACATATTGCACATCTTATTTTAGTTTGCAATCTCTATTATATGATTTACCTTGTTGTTAGTATTGGTATCACTTTGGGAGCATTGAATAAATCTATTTGGTTTTGGCAAACTTAGCATTGGTCAATAGCAACAACACTTTGAGGTTTAAGTAGAAAAGAGAAATACATGTAGTTATTTCATTGTCTTTCTTTCTTGTTAGCTCATAGCTTATTATTCTGAAGTTAAAATTGTTTGTGCTTACAAGGAAGATGCATGATTGTTTCTATCACATGTATATTTGTTTGTTTCCTTCAACTCTTATGCTTGCTAATTAGCCTTGCTAGCCAAAGACTTGTACTGAGAGGGAATACTTCTCGTGCGTCCAAACCTTAGTCCAAACCTATGTCATTTGTGTCCACCATACCTACCTACTACATGGTATTTTCTGCCATTCCAAGTAAATACTTCATGTGCTACCTTTAAACAATTCAAAACTTAGTATCTCTTATTTGTGTCAATGTTTTATAGCTCATGAGGAAGTATGTGGTGTTTTATCTTTCAATCTTGTTGGGCAACTTTCACCAATGGACTAGTGGCTTCATCCGCTTATCCAATAATTTTGCAAAAAGAGCTGGCAATGGGATTCCCAGTCCCAAACTAATTAACCTAATTAGACACTCCTTCATGGTATGAGATTGTTGGCAGGCACCCGAAGGATTCGGTTGGCCATGGCTTGTGTAAGCAAAGGTTGGGGGGAGTGTCATCATCATATTAAAACTAAAATAAAAAGGCACTCCTTCATGGTATGAGATTGTTGGCAGGCACCCGAGGATTCGGTTAGCCATGGTTTGTGAAAGAAAGGTTGGAAGGAGTGCCACACAAAATAAAAATAAAATGGGAGCCGCTCTTTGAAGGTTGCCTGGCAAGGGGGTTAGAGTACCCGCTACCAGTCATTGACAACAACAAACACCTCTCAAAATGTTACTTTTATTATCTCTATATGATTTCAAAACTGAAAAAGCTCTAGCACATGATTTAATCACTGCTTCCCTCTGCGAAGGGCCTGTCTTTTATTTTATGTTGAGTCAGTAAACCTATTTCCCTCCATCTCAAGCAAGCATTTTAGTTGTTGTGATCAAACCATTATATTGTGATTTGCTTTATCATGTCTTTTATTCTTCCTTGTTTAGTACAAGTTTTATCTGAATGAATATAGCTTTGCAAGTTATCAATGATCATGAGGAGACCATTATGATTGAGTATGCAAGTTGTGCCCTATAAACTTTAACATGAGAGCGCTGCTCAATGAGATCACTACAAAGGAAAACATTTTTTTTGACAAATCACTTTCGTCATGTTAAGGCCAATTTTCGTCAAGGATTACTTCGCGGTGACAAAATTTGATCGTCATGGGGTTCGTCAAGGAAGCTCCGTCATAAAATATCGGGGGTGACGGTATGCATTTTTTCGTCAACGTCAAATGTTTGATGGTGACGACCTGCAAATTCGTCAACATCAAAGGTTCATTGTTGATGTGAGAACAGGTTTGTCACGAAAAATTGCAACTTTCGTCAATATCTAAATCTTGGGAAGCTTCTGATTGGTCCAAAAAAAGCATACGTGGCCTTACATGTGGGTCCATTTGGCTTCTGACAACATGGGTCCGACGGCGCTGACATGGATATCTGGTGGGACCCACAAAATATTATGACAAGCTGGACCCACAATATTCTGACCGGTGGGATCCACAAAATTCAGACAAGTGGGACCAGGTTGTTGCCGACATATGGGTCCCAATAATGCTGACTGGTGGGACCCACAAATTCTGACAAGTGGGACCAGAAATTGGTGCCACGTGGTTTCATTTAATAGTGACGTTGTGACATTTTCCGTCACCTTTTGAATTTGACAAAATTTGAGAGCATTTGAATTATTTGCGAAATTTGGGAAACAAAAAGCGGCGAAATATCAAAAAGTAGACAATAAATATCATACTTAAATGGTGGCACAAGAAGTATATATGTCTCTCACAGACCGAAAGATTCATAAGAAAATTACAATTGGAACACAAAGAAATTAAAAGACCTATGATTAATAATGTTGTAGGACGGTGGTGCAATAGATTAGTTGCCCTGGGATTGAGACATGGATGGTGGCTGGGATGTCCTCAAGAGCAAATTAAGCACGGCATCCATTTCTACGCCACCTCTTTTCATAAGCCGTAGTCTTTTCTTCTTGGGCTTTCTTCACAGCTTCAAGTTCTTCCTCCTGCTTCTTCCCGATCTCTTCAAATTTTTCATCTTGTCCTTGTAGTCTTGCCTGCATCTCACCGTGGTACGTTTCAGCTGCTCGTATGGAGTTCTGCTCTTGATCCGCCGATCTTTGTTGTAGCTCTCGGATGCGTGTAGCTGAGACAGAAGACTTCCTGGAACTTGTTGCGACGCCCAATCTTGGTAGGAATGTGTTGCAGGTGGTGGATGGGCTTTTCTCGCTCAGAACTAGCTGAACAATTTGCAAATCAGTCAAATCAGGTTCATCTTCATTGCGTGGCGCCGCTTTTTTTGCCACCATTTTATCCTGCATAAAGATTACAATCATTGCATGGACAACATACAAAACTGGATTATATTATATTGTGCTAATATGAAATATTTCTTACATATGCACTTTTTGCTTCAGCACTCATAATGTTATCCTAGTTAGTGTGTGTGATTCTAAAAATTCAATTGGAGAGGTTTCTTCTTCCTCTGCTTAGCCTTCGCTTGAAAAAATGTAGAATGCACATTACCATTGTACACTTGTGTATGACAAGTATGAACTGTATTGGGAAATTCAGAACACTTACTAGATGTTCCCAGTGAGCAACATAGCTTCGAGATCCAGTGGTATGGAACTGTTTCACAGCTTCTCTGTTCTTTCCATTTATTACACACAGTCCCTATGTTCAGTACATGCATTTTATTTATCCAGATCAGAGAAATGTAAGAATTCAGTAGCTGTTATTGAAAGGAATAACGTTTATGTACCTGGTACTTCTCATCAAACCATCTTTTCACCAGTTCTTTCCAGCTTTTCTCTTCTACATGATCTGGCTTCTTGAGATATGCTTGCTCCAGTGTGAGATTTTTAATTTTCGGCCAATACTCCTTTTTAAGCCTATATCGGAACTGCCGAATACTAACTTGCAGCATATCAGTGCACACATCTTGAGCCACCTCATCATTTTTGTCCATATTAAACTTTCCCTTCAAAATAGTGATGCATTAATCAGTAGAATATTAGATAGTTGATCATGTAGCATACTAATTAGGTTAAACCAAGATTGTACAGGACTCACCGCCATCGTACTTATAGCATGAGGAATGACATATTTGAGAGTGTCATCTTTCTTGTACTTGTGTCCAAAGTGTGTTGCAAGCGGCATTTTTTCACGGATGTGAATACCAACCTCATTGCTCAGCTTTGCCGATCGGACATAATCCTTGGGTCTCCCGACACCAAGCAGTGAATTCAATTGGCATCTTATTGCCACCATGTCTTCTTGTGTACTCATGTAGTCCATGGCCCATGGTACGTCTGCGTCCACCTCTCTTTCTCTTACTACCGCCGAGATGTTGTCAGTGTCTCTGAAAGAAGATATACGAAATGATTCTCTTTTATATGAAAATATGCGGTACAGTGTTTAGTTTTTACAAATTTTCATACCTTGCCGCTCAAAGTTTACAATTTGATTGTCCTCAGGAGATGAGGTGCTGCCTCCAGATGTCATGATCTGGTTAGGTGAGGGTGCTCCTTCAGTGTTCAGACCAGCAGTGGCCGTCGGCTCATCAGATGACCCAGCCTCAGGTTCAGTTGTTGCCATTGATCTTGTTGCAATGTTGGATGGTGCAACTTCAGGTATGGATCGCTTCTTCTATGCAACTATTGCAGAAGAAGCAACTATCTGCAAGCAAAGTAGAGGCTACATTAGTAGGAAACATTTAGCATGTACGTATTTCCTATCATAGTTCAGACATAGTTCCATGCACCTGAGCTGAAGTTTTGCCGACCGTGCGCTGATCCTCATCTGAATGAAGATCATCATCAGCAGTAGCTATCTCTTCTGGATTCGGTTCATACGAAGGGTCCTCTTCGACCTCCATCTCTTCGCAGTCTGTGTCCTTTAGATTGTTACTAGTTCCTATTTGTACCCCACCATACACTAATGTACGTGCAAAACCAGAGAACTCTTTCTGAAATTTGTGGGCAGGTCCATATCTTTCAGCGAAAATTTTTTCCATGCGTACTACATTTTCTTGCATTTGTTTCTCCTTGGCAAGCTCATATGCCGGCTTGACGGGGTTTTGTGTCTCCGCTGAAATAATCGGAAGAGCGGAGCGTGAACAAAACATAAGAGGGGGCCAATTCCATAGAAAACAGCAAATAATTGTCTTTGCAAAATATTGTACAGCAGCAAATGATTGAAAACATAAGAGTCTACGTGCTGATTGAAAACATAAGATATGTCTTGATAGAAGTTCAGATATGTGCTGATAGAAGTTCAGATATGTGCTGATAGAAGTTCAGATTTGTCTTGACGAAGTTCAGATATGTGCTGAAATTTGATTTTTGACTTTTGAAAGACATAGATAAACAAAAATTGTGGAAATAAATAGACTGATGAAACAAAGTACATGATTAAAAAAACTTCATTACATTGTTAAGACGTGCATTGCAGGTGCAAACTGACTAGTTACATAGAAAACAGCAAACAATTGTTCTAGATCAAACTCGCTTCCTACGAAACCGAGGAATAAAAGTACGAAGCAATGTCGTTGTTCATCCGTAGCTCGTCAGGCTGTTTTCGGCAACGGCTGGAATTAGTTCAGTTAAGTGTTTCGGCAAACAATTGTCTATGCAAAAGATTGTACAAAGACGGGATGGCAAAGATTGTATAGCACGGCATGATTGTCTCTGCAATAAAAACGATAAACCCTATACGTATGATGTCGGGATTGGATCTATCAAATATGCTAGATCTAGATATAGGTCAAACGGGCGCGGTAGACATGTAAAACCGATCTCTCGATCTAACCATCCGAAAAACACGACAACAAGCCGATCACCGACAGATTTACCTTGGCGTTTCTTCGAGCCGGCGCCTTCTTCGGCGTGTGTGTGCGATTTTCCTTCCCCAGACGTTTCGACGGCGCGGCCATGGCGACCACCGGCCGGGGAGATAGATGCGAGATGGATGAACGTCCGGCGAAGACACCGGATCGGGGTGAGCACGAGAGGATGAGGTCGGGGGGGTAGTTAAGATGCTCGTAAATCATGGGGTAGAGGCACGACGTATATAAGGGAGGGCGAAATATTTGATAGGTGGGGTGCGCGGGAGGAGTGGAGGGAACAAAAAATTTGGGCGTTTTGGCAGCCGGCGTACTACAATTTGGAGGGAACAAGTTTTTGCCGCGAAAGAAAAAATATTACTACGAAAATGGAACTGTACATGTATATTTTAATTAAAAATGACAGAAAACGAGTAAAACTCATAATAAATGCTAAATTCAATGTAAAATCATCAGTAACTAGTGGGACTGAGTAAATGTTGTGACATTCATGTGGAAAATTCAAATTTAAATTTTTCATGAGGTTTGGTGTAGTTTGATGTGTTGAAGTGATGCCTACTTTGGTATAATTGTGCGGTTCGTCCACAAATGAGCATTTGTTTTTTATGTATGTTCAAAAAATGACTAACATGCCATAATTGTTCTGACCTAACCTATAGTCCGAACAAAGGCATGTAGTCAACATTTTGTGGTACATTTGAAGTTGTAAATCATATGGTTTTAAATAATTTTGAAGTGCAACGTTATGATTCAATGTATTTATCAGTGTGCTGATGTTTTGCCATTGTGAACTTATTGACAGAGTTTACATAATAGCAAAGTGGGCTCCATTTTTGCATGACATACTTTGTGTTTGACTTTTGAACTCTTACAGGATAGCAACCACCATCTACCCCACAGCCTCATTAAATAGCGGTTGTAGGCGGTTAGTACTACTTATTGTATTTATAATGCCCCTGGTTGGTTTTGCCTTACGCCCTCACTTGTTCATGCGGTGAAGCAAGTCTCCTTCATCTTCTTTCTCTCTCTTTTGTGCTGAAAATCTCTTTTCTCTCTGAAGATTTTCGTTTGTTTTGAGAGGTAGGAAAATATGTTTTTACATGTCACTACTTCACCTCACCTCCTTTTTCTCTCGTTTGTTGAAAATCCTTTTTGTCCTCTCGAATAATCTTGTTTGTTCAGATCTATGGATATATGTGTGTATGGTTTCAGATCTATGGATAGATTTCTATGAATATGCCATACCTACATGTATTGTGTAGTAGCTTTTGTAAATTTGCTAAATATACACAGGATGAACCTGTGTTGTTTGTGGTTCGATGGGCAATCATTGTCGGCAGAGGCGGGAGACTCTCAGTTCATTTCATTGTTATCTTGGAAGCAGATTTGATGACTTTATGGTATATATCCTTTTTTAGAATGTATCTTTTTTGTTGATGAGATTCTAGACTATATCCTTATTTTCTCGCATTTTTGTTCTACTGTTTTTTCAGACTGTGCCTTGTTTTGTGAGGAGGCAGTTCAACAACCTTGTTGGTAATATCTTTTTTGTCGTTACATCGGATGAAGTGAAGTACAAATTTCATGTTAAGAAAGGCAGTTCGAAGACACGTGTTTTTGGTACTGGATACCAAAAATTTCTTCATGACTACGACCTGAAAGTTGGTGACCGTATCATGTTTGGGTTTGATAGTGCTCTGAACTCGTTTGGGATTTTTGCGGTAGGTCCTGATGGCACTGAAAAGCATCGTGTCGATGGTAATTCTGTTTTACCTTTTACCATGTGTTGCCTATTTTTTTTAATATAACTGATGTTATATCTCCTCTTTTTTTATTCTTTTATTAATTTTAAATTTGTATGCAGAAATTCCAACTGCAGCTTGTCCACACTAAAGGTGTTATGCTTACTACTGCTCAAACATTGAAGAAGGAACAACTTCTCCGTGAGCGTGGTCTTGGTCTTGGTGTTGTTTTTGTGCACACCTTGACGAATACTGATTTGAAGGGCAATGGACTGGTATAATTCTCCTTTTCTTTATGTAATCTTAGTTATCCTTTATATCCTTCCCATATATAATTTAATTTTTATTATTCAGCGTATACCGAAGGAAGTTGTTAGGTCCTTGAATATCTCGAAAGCGGGGAGGCATGTTTTTTTGTTGATGACTATGGCTACCACCCTCAGGGTGCATACTACACTACTACTGATGGAAGGATGAAGTTCGATTCCTGCTGGTCGGAGTTTACTAAGGAGTATAACTTTGAATCTGGGAATGTTGTTCTCATTCTTTTCAACCAGGGCGGGCTTGGGGGTATTGATGTTTCGGGTGATATCCTATGATATAATCTTTATCATATGATATAATTGTTTTAGTCTACAATTTGTGTGTGCCCATTGTGTGTTTATGTCATATCGCTACCCTGGCCGCTCTTGTGTGAAGGGATTGTATAGTGGGATTATGTAGGGGGTACACTTTACGATTGACTATTTGGTCTGCATTTTTCTACTGCCAGTTCAATTTTCACTGATTTTAATTGTTCATTTTTTGCAAATTAATATGTACTTCCTGGGCCTTGGGAAAAAGCAGAACAAGCCCACTAGGCTGGTAGTTAAACAAGCGGGTATGATTGCCCAGGTTCCAAATAACAAAAGTAGAACATAGTCTTTGAAACATGACATAGTTTAACCATGAACCTACAGGGGAACAACTAAACAGAAACTAAATTTAGTGGAGAACATGAGGGCCAACAGCTGGACCGACGAGCGGGATGAGGCCAGTCCTGACGTAGTCCCTGAGGAACTTGCCAAAGGCAGCGTGCTTCGCCTTGCTAGCAGGATTGTGCTTCTGCTTGCTACCTTTTCCAACTCCGTCGCGTGCCGGATCGGACACACGAGATCGTTCGGGAAAACCCTGCCGCAGAATGGGCAATGTGGCTTTCCGTTACGACGGAAAGGGATGCGGCGATCTTCGACTTCTTCGAACGAAGCGGCTCTTCCGGTCCCGGTCCTCCTTGTCGCCGTCAACGCCCTCGAGTCTTCCTGCGATTTTGAAAGTAAAGAAGAAGTGAGAGAAGGAAATTAACTGAAATACAATTGAAGCATTAAATATTTTTGTATGAACATTATTAAGAATTAATCATGTAGAATCAACATTTATGATCCAGATCCAACCATACATAATTACTTCACTAATATAAATAACCACCAATTTGAACTGTTGTCACAACTGGTTCATGGGTAGTCCAATCATTATTTCAGTATTATAAGTAAGCACCAATTTAAGAGAAAATGGTGATTATAAATTTCATGGATCAGGGATCAATCATTTGTTCCCTGAAGATGTACTGATTCATAAAACAATATGGATTCATGACGTCAATAAGCAGGAATTGAACAAAAATTATGGTCATAAATTACATGCAACTGATAATTCACTTGTTCCCCAAATTAAAATGATGTACACACTATGGTTTCATCGTATAAGTAAGCACCAGTTTAAAACAAATGGTGATTATAAAATCCATGTATCAGATCAATTAATACTACCTATAATATAATTCTTGTAATCATAATCACTCGGTATGATTCATATTCGGATGAATTTAAGTTTGAAATGCATTGAGCGTTACACTAAGCAGGTATCATTCATCACACAAAAGGAATCATTACAGTTGAATCAAGATGTGCATCAAATATTACAGATCTAGTAACTACAAACCATAAATCAGATGAGCAAGAACCCCAGAATCATCAATTTGTACAAGAAGTCGCAGACAGGGCAAATCAATCTACCCTATGAGCAAACCCTATGGTGAACAGTAAGATCAAGAAAAACAGGGTATCGATCGGAATAGTAGAGTACCTCGCTGCAGTTGTCGGAGGCCTCCTCTTCGAACTCGTCGCACTCTCTGGGGCCATATAGCTCACGGTACTGCCTGGAGTGGCGGTAGAACGGGTCATTCGGATCGAAGCCCTGGTCATCTGCTTGTGCCGCGGGAGCGAGGACGTCTCCCTGGGCCTCATCAGCGACGGCGACCACGGCCGGTTGGGCGGAGCCCTCCACGGTCACGGCGCGGCGAAGAGCGGCTCCAGGTCCGGAAGAAGATCCCGCCTCCGCGACGTCGACTACTACCGGACCCTCGCCGTCGCCTCGGTCGACGTTGACGACCGCACTCGCCTCCGGCTCGTCTCCGCGAACACGCTTCATCTTCGGGATCTTCGGTGGAAGGGGAGATCGGTGTTGCGCTGGTGGAGGTGCAAGCAGGGTTTTTCGCCAGAGATTGGGGAATAGAAGTTGCGGGTGGGAGAGACGATGGGGCCGATGGATATACACTAGGTGCTGCCGTTTGGGTTCCTCTCTCTGACGCGTGGGTGTGAAAACGTGGATTGCTGCATGTAGTCAGTCCACTTTCCCATTACTTTGACATGGGTCCCACGCATGACGGATCGGCTGGCACAGAATTTTCAGTATGGGTATTAAAAACTCTAAATTATTTGAAATACGAATTAGTGATCACACATAGCCTCTTCTTGAGTTTAGGGGATGAATTTTTGAAAATTTTCAAACCAAACTGCCAAGATAGCATGCTAGCGTCATTACCCACATGTTGATGCACCCTTATGCCAAATTTTTTCTAGTTTGTTATTTTCCATGGAAAGTGTTAGCCACACATTGGCCAATACACAAGGTTTGGAAAGATTTCAACAAATTTTCAATTTTATATGAAAGTTTGAGTGTTTGGTGAAACCTAGGTTGACCTAATTGCACTAAGAGGTTGTCAAACCTTTTTCCAAGTGAAACTTCTGTTGTAGGGTAATGTGGTGACGTTAAATGCCCCAAATTCATGGTGGTTTGGTGAGTTTTTGGCGATTTCCCCCTCTTTTCGTCCGAAAACTCCTCGTTCGACACATGTCCACCATGGGGACACCAAGCCACCAACTCCCAAATATCAAAACCCATAGCAACCAAGGTGTCATATCACAATGTGCACAAGGGTGCCAAATCATGCCCCAAATCCATGGTGGTTTGGTCAGTTTTTGGCGATTTCCCCCTCTTTTCGTCCGAAAACCCTCGTTCGACACATGTCCACCATGGGGACACCAAGCCACCAACTCCCAAATATCAAAACCCATAGCAACCAAGGTGTCATATCACAATGTGCACAAGGGTGCCAAATCATGCCCCAGATCCATGGTGGTTTGGTGAGTTTTTGGCGATTTCCCCTCTTTTCGTCCGAAAACCCCTCGTTCGACACATGTCCACCATGGGGACACCAAGCCACCAACTCCCAAATATCAAAACCCATAGCAACCAAGGTGTCATATCACAATGTGCACAAGGGTGCCAAATCATGCCCCAGATCCATGGTGGTTTGGGCAGGTTTTGGCGATTTCCCCTCTTTTCGTCCGAAAACCCCTCGTTCGACACATGTCCACCATGGGGACACCAAGCCACCAACTCCCAAATATCAAAACCCATAGCAACCAAGGTTTCATATCACAATGTGCACAAGGGTGCCAAATCATGCCCCAGATCCATGGTGGTTTGGTGAGTTTTTGGCGATTTCCCTCTTTTCGTCCGAAAACCCTCGTTCGACACATGTCCACCATGGGGACACCAAGCCACCAACTCCCAAATATCAAAACCCATAGCAACCAAGGTGTCATATCACAATGTGCACAAGGGTGCCAAATCATGCCCCAGATCCATGGTGGTTTGGTCAGTTTTTGGCGATTTCCCCCTCTTTTCGTCCGAAAACCCCTCGTTCGACACATGTCCACCATGGGGACACCAAGCCACCAACTCCCAAATATCAAAACCCATAGCAACCAAGGTTTCATATCACAATGTGCACAAGGGTGCCAAATCATGCCCCAGATCCATGGTGGTTTGGTGAGTTTTTGGCGATTTCCCTCTTTTCGTCCGAAAACCCCTCGTTCGACACATGTCCACCATGGGGACACCAAGCCACCAACTCCCAAATATCAAAACCCATAGCAACCAAGGTGTCATATCACAATGTGCACAAGGGTGCCAAATCATGCCCCAGATCCATGGTGGTTTGGTGAGTTTTGGCGATTTCCCCTCTTTTCGTCCGAAAACCCCTCGTTCGACACATGTCCACCATGGGGACACCAAGCCACCAACTCCCAAATATCAAAACCCATAGCAACCAAGGTTTCATATCACAATGTGCACAAGGGTGCCAAATCATGCCCCAGATCCATGGTGGTTTGGTGAGTTTTTGGCGATTTCCCCTCTTTTCGTCCGAAAACCCCTCGTTCGACACATGTCCACCATGGGGACACCAAGCCACCAACTCCCAAATATCAAAACCCATAGCAACCAAGGTGTCATATCACAATGTGCACAAGGGTGCCAAATCATGCCCCAGATCCATGGTGGTTTGGTCTTTTTTTGGCGATTTACGCCTGTTTTCGTGCAAAAACCCCTCGTTCGACACATGTCCACCATGGGGACACCAAGCCACCAACTCCCAAATATCAAAACCCATAGCAACCAAGGTGTCATATCACAATGTGCACAAGGGTGCCAAATCATGCCCCAGATCCATGGTGGTTTGGTCAGTTTTTGGCGATTTCCCCCTCTTTTCGTCCGAAAACCCCTCGTTCGACACATGTCCACCATGGGGACACCATATTATGTTATTGTTCACCACTTTGAGATTTTTTCGATGAAAAATTTCAGATAAATGAGTAAAAGTCATAAAGAAAATTTGAATCACAATTTTTGGTGAAATTTACGTCTGGTATGTTTTGATTTTTGGTGATTTTTACGTACGAACATTTAGTTTACTAGCACTTTCAAGTACTAGGATGTACACAACATAAAATTGAAACCTCCCAAGACAATTGTTAACATATCATGGCAAAATATTTACAGTTTCAAAAGAACGGACTACTAGCCAAAAGCACCTCACGCAGGAGGGAGACCAAACCAAAAGATCAGGGGGTCATGCAGCAGAAGAGATGATCAATCCACCATCAGCAGGACTTTGTCCACCACGATCTTGCGGTAGAGCTCGTACGAGACCCAAGCATCAATGGCTGCATAATCGATGTTCATATTTGGAAGTGGGAAGTCCCCCACGGTCTGTGCCGATGGTGGTGGAACTTCTTCTTCATATCACCGAACCATGAATCTATGAGTCTTGCCGCCATGGTAGCCATGCCAGCCCTCGCATGACCAAAGGTGTACTTGAAGTACTCGTCACGGAGATCGACGTAGTACTCAGAAGGAATCTCCATGTGCCATGTCCTCCACAGAACTCTCTTGTCACCACGGATGTCAACACTCGCAAACGTAGCGCCTTCTCGAAAGAAATCGCAGATTGCCGGAGACTCCCACCAGCTTAGCACCGCAAAGAAACAAAATAATGTACTAGTCACAGATCAGTTACAAATATGCAAGAACATACAGAGGAGACGAAGATCAAACAAAATAAAAAAAATGGAACAATGTGTAGCAGATAAAGAACGGGAATGTACTGCTAATCTCGAACAATGTGTAGCAGATTTAGATCGGGAATGTACTGATTTTCGGGAACAATGTCTAACGAAAATCAAAGAGAGACAGAACGGCGGCAAGTAAAAAACCCCAATCGAAAGATTAAAAAAGGGGATTAGTTCTTACGCTGCGTAGTGGAACACCAGCACATGTCGACGCATGCAGAGTTGAACCACGGCGATCTTCTTCTCGTCCTCGGCTCGATGGTTGGTGTACTCGAAGTCGAGGCCGACGAACTTGTGCTCGTCCTCCATGAGCCACTCCGTGTACATGTCGAGGACGCGGCGCACTTCCCAGGGGTCGTTGGTGTAGACCACCTCCAGGTCCTCCTCGTCGTGGATGTGGACTGCGCGCGTGCTAGTCCAGTTGTACACTTGCTGCTCATCCATGTCCATGGCGACGCAGCGGCGGGAGACGAAGATAATGAGGGAGAGGAGACGACGAGAAGTGTGCAAAGTGGAAACCAGGATGCGGTGCGAATATTGAGACGGTACGGGAGGGGGAAGGGGATAAATATCATCCCCATTAATTACTCCGTCCCAATATTGACACGGCAGACGAAGAGAAAACTGACGCGGGTCTAGTCCAACTGACGCGCAGTCGACCGTGTTGTCACGTCCAAACCCAGCACCGCCCATTTGCACTCCTATTGACCTACCGAAATTTACTCCACGATATAACTTGCCATCATATCACGACCTCCTTCAGCCGCCGCCAGATCTCGCCACGTCTCTCGCCGCCAGATCTCGCCACGTCTCTCGCCGCCACAGCTCGCCACGTCTCTCGCCGGCGAGACTTGTAAGACTCGCGCTCCGCGTCGAGACCAACGATGGCGCCTACTAGTGGAGTACGTAAATAACATGTACGTCTCGCGATCGATCGTTGTTTCCGATTTGTAATCTTTCTTCATATTTTTTGCAGTGTCCAGTTTGCTTTGACAAGAAGGGGATGTGCGGCGGAGGGGGAGTCGCGTTAGGTTTTTTCGTCCAAACACTACAAGAGGGTTTTGAGGAGAAGACGGTACATGCACTTACAAGTTTAAAATTCATTCAGATGTTTTATTAATTCGCCGCCACATCAAAGTTTAACACGTGATCCTAGTAGTTATTGCTAGTTTAGTACTATTATTCAGATGTGTGTAATAATTGTTGGTCACCATATGTATTAACCGCTTATTTATGGTTGAGTTTTACGATAGTTGTGATAACTTTTACGTTCATACCAGTTTTACGATAGTTGTAGCTGTTAGAGATAGAGGTATCGGTAGTTCAGTCCTATACCGATAGAAGTTCAGATATGTGCTGATAGAAGTTCAGATATGTGCTGATAGAAGTTCAGATATGTGCTGATAGAAGTCCAAGATCTGAGACTCGGTGATTATCCGAGTAGACGCATATTTAACTTACTTTTGTATTAACTCTACTGAATTTAGGTCATCCCTTGCTACTATAGACCGTATTTCCTTAAGAAGTATGGTGTCCAGACCTCCCACAGGACAACTTTTGAAGCTGCACTCAAAACCAAAGATGGCCATGCATTTGTTGTTAATGTTACCAACAGAGTGGCGTAACCTATATCAACGGAAGATTTTGGAACGAATTTGCTAGAGTGTACAATTTTAAGGTTGGCATGGAGTTAATTTTCAGAGTTAACTCATCTGCTCAGGATACTCTTGTAATAACTGGAACTGAACCACTAATCCATCCAGGTAATTTTCCACCTTTGCACACAATGATTGATCATATTAATTATTCCATCTTATGTCGCTTATTTTAATTATGCAGCTTACTACCGCTTGTCCCGCACGAAGCGTGACATTGTTGACTCGCTCGTAGTACCGATGGAACAATGATAAATTGGAGGATGATGCATACCGTCATTCTTCGTGTGGACAACTTGGACTACCTTGTTGACTACCACAATGCTGGAGATTATGATCAAGGAGCACTAGTTGTCCCAATGCTGCATACTCTGAATTGGACAAACAGCGAAAATTACAACAAACACGTGGTAAGCAGTAGATCATATCATTTCATTAAGTTTGCGACCTACATTACGTACAAGTGTTAACTAAACTATGTCCCTACTGTTGGAACAGAAAATCCCTAGCCGTTTGGTTCCTAAAGATATGGAACAATATGGTGCAATCGCATTGTGTGCCATCCCAAGTACTTTGGTGCATGCGTCCTACGCAATTTCTTCAGACGATGGTCGTCTGCGTCGGTGGGTGGAAGGAGTTCATGGACAAGGAAAAGCACCTTCAGATGGGTGACAAGATGCTGTTCTTGCTTTACCCGGGAAATGCAGGGGTTTACTTGTTTGCTACCCATGTGCACGAAATCGATCCGGGAGTAGCTAGTCCGTGATTCATGGTGCCCGTGTGTCCAACTATGCAGCCCCTTTAGGTTTAAATTAAGTTGTAAGACTCTTTATGCGATTGTCGATTTTGCTTGTGTTAAAACAATAGTTAGTCATATCGTGCTGCTGGTTGTAATCGTGTCAAGTGTCGATTAATTAAAACCATTGTCAAAGTTATGTTACCGACCTGTTGGCTTTCTTATATTTGTCCATATTTTTGCTTATATTAATTTGCTCTTAAACCCTTCTGGATAATTCAATGACAAGTTCGAGATCGTAAACATCTAAATAAGAACATTTAAAATGTTTGGAACAAAACATATAGTTGTATGCATTACATGTTTCTATCAATCTAAATCACTATCTTCTTCTGAATTTTTTCCCTCGTCATCATGTATGTTCTCTTCCAAAATGACACTATCTTCCTGATTCTCTAGTTCATCTTCGCTCATATCCATGTCAACATTGGGACTATCTTCCTCATTCTCTAGTTCGCGGATTGTACGAGCATCATGAATACGTACAACTTCAAGAAGACGATGATCATCCTCCTCTCGCTTCCACCTCTCGCTTCCTCGTCTAGGTCGACAACATCATGAAATGTATGGTCGATCGAACCTTCATCCTCCTGGTATGCGTCTTCATTCCGTACAAATGCATCATCGTTACCATCTTCTAATTCTGAACGTCGTACACATGTCTATGGCTGAACTTCGCACCACTTTCCACGGATCACCAAACTTTGTATCCTCCAAATAGAAGCATGTTTCAGCTTGATCGGCCAATATGAATGGTGAATTCTTGAACCATAGGATAGAAGTGTTAACGCTTTTAAAAAAACCATCATCTTTAATCTTGGAACCCTTGCTCGCAAGGTCGAACCAGCCGCAACGAAACAAGTACACGGACTGTCACCGTGTTTGTTAGTCCCGCATCTGCTTCAAGAACTTCTTGCAGAACACCATAGTAGTCGGTCTCATCTCGCATCACCAAAAGATCCCTTAGTCGCTACGCCCGAATTTTGAGTCTTCGTGTCTTTATCCCGACTAAGCGTGCGAAACCTCGCACCCTTTACGTTGCAACCAGCGTATACTACTACACGCCGGTCCGGCCCAGCAGCCAGAGACTTCAAATCTTCGATGCATTGTCCAACTGTCTCACATGGTTTGCAAACCAACCTGCAAACTCTCTCTCGAACCGTCTCCTCGATGTCACGCACACCCCTACCTCCCAATTCTTGTCGGAATTCAACGAAACATAGAAAAAACACATATGAAATACAGGACAATTATGTCCGCAACATTGAGAAGTAGTTATTAAAGTGAAGCTAACTACTTACTTGATATAACGTTCTACATCGTCACGCTTGTTCAGCACATACCAAACCATGTTGTCAAATTCCTTGTCAAAATGTTTCAAAATGGATTTCCCAAGACCTTTAGCTCCAACTGAAAATACTTCCATCTCGTCAGATCAGGTTTTCTCCGAATGTCTTGGTTCCTATCATCTTTGTTAAATCTTGTTTCTGTGCCATCCTTGAAAAATCTAGAGCAAAAAATCAAACACTCATCAACAATGTAGCTCTCTGCGATAGAACCTTCTGGCCTTGCTTTGTTACGGACCGTAGACTTTAGATAACCTAATCTTCTCTTAACTGGATACATCCAACCATAATGAACAGGACCCCTCGAAAGAGCCTCCTCAGTAAGATGAATAGCTAAGTGCACCATTACATCAAAAAAAGCTGGGGGGAAGAGCTTCTCAAGTTTGCATAGGATCACAACAATTTCGACCTTCAATCGATTCAGCACATCAACTTTCAGTGGTTTTGGCACACGGCTCCCTAAAAATCTTCCTAGCTCTGCAATAGCCACATACATTTCCTTAGATGCAATTCCCTTGAGCCCACTGGCAACACTCGCTGCAGAAGTATGTGGCAATCATGCGTCTTCATACCGGTAACCTTACAACCATCAATATTCACACATCTTCCCCGCTTGCGCAATAACCATCTCTGGGAACCTAGTGTTTGCCAAATACCTACACAAATGTCTCTTTCCGTTCCTTCGAAAGCGTCCACGGTGCAGGGGCTTCGCATAAGTTACTGCTGCATCATCATCATCCTTCACAATTTTCTTCAACCAATACTTCTTCCACATTTTGAATTTCTTCAAATCAATTCTAGCACTAACAGTGTCCTTATTCCTGCCCTCAAGTTCAAGTAGTGTACCAACAATATTGTCACATATGTTCTTCTCAATATGCATCACATCTAAGTTGTGAGCTATCTTAAGTTCTGGCCAAGACGGTAGATGATGTAAGCTGACTTTCGTGTGCCATGTTGGTTCACCGGGTACATGCTTGCACGCTTCCGCTTTCTACATATTGGATTTTTCCCATGTTCAAAATCCTTAACCATTTCTACCTTCGCAGCTACCTCTTTGGGTGTGTACTTCCTTGGTGGATCTCTAGTCTCAGCTTGTACCATTGAAAAGTCTGCTTGTTCTGTATGGGTGATTTTTATCAAGAAATCGCCGATGCCCAATATATCCAATTTTGTTTTTCAAAGGTTCAGGTAAGCAAGGATTCTCATCGCAATGCACACACGCATGAAATCCTCTTGTGCTTCGGCTCGACATAGTGGCATATCCAGGATAATCATGAATAGACCAAAGAAACGCAGCATGCAATGGGAAATATTCCTCGTGCATGCATCAAATGTCTCCACACCACTCCATAGCCGCATCATATCTTTTATCAGTGGCTGCATAAATACATGAAAATCTGTCCCTAGGGAATACTTTCCGGGGATTAGCAATGCCATCATGTAATTCGAGTGATCCATGCACATCCATGGTGGGAAGTTGTAAGGAATCACAAAAACAGGCCACATAATCGTAAGGATTACTCATACTTCCAAAAGGATCAAGCCGTCTGTGGCAAAACCTAGTCTTATGTTACGAGGATCTTTAGCAAACCAATCAAACTTGCCATCAAAGTGCTTCCATGCCTCACCATCGGCAGGGTGCCTCAAGACATTGGGCTCAACAACCCTCTTCTCTTTGTGCCATCTAGTATGTGTCGACATTTCCTTTTTAACAAATAGTCTCTGCAACCTTTTAATTATAGGAAAGTACCTTAACACCTTGTGAGGGATTTTCTTTTTCCAAAGAGGGTCTCTATATCTTGATAATCCACAAACATGGCAGTTCGTATCGTCCTTGTGATCTCCCAAAATAAAGAACAATCAAACTTGCATGCATGAATTGTCTCATAACCAAGCCCAACATCGTAAAGAACACTCTTAGCATCAGCATATGATTTGGGAAAGTCCACATCAGGCAAAGCTGAACGAAAAAGCAGAAGTAAGAGATCAAATCATCTGTATGTTATACGGATGAATGATTTCACATGAAGTAGCTTAATGATGAACGACAACCTAGTGAAAGAGGTGCATCCCTCATAAAGTTCTTTTTCGTGACTCAATTAGATTAGCATACAGATTTGGCAGTCGGGACCTTTATTTCCAGGACTTCAGCTCATAGATCATACTAGACGAACCATCAACATAACAATCACCATTGTCTTCCTCTTCATCGTTGTCACTATCATACGCACCATCATCGTTTCTATCCCGCCCTTCGTCATCACTAAAATCTTCCCCATGTCTAGTCCATCTTGTATACGTCATGGACATACCTGAACAATTGCGGTTGATCCTCGATCGTTTTTATATCCCGACGTATCAGATTTAGGCAGTCCTTGCAAGGGCACAAGATTGGTTCATCTGTATTGTCCAAGTGTTCTCGCGCAAACTTGATGAAATCCCTAACACCTGCCATGTACTTTGCTGTGAACTTCTTGGTGCCATCAGTTATCCAACTTCGATCCATTGCCTACAATTCAGTTAAGAACATGCCAACGTTCTTCAGAACAGATCTTGACAACTGATTAAAAAATCTAGACCTAACGAACAATCAGGAGAACTCGCCGATGATGCGTCTCGCCGCCACCACAATGGAGCCTTCACGGAATTCTTCTCACCTCGACGAGAACCCTAGTCGATTCGACTGTTAGCAAGAGCACCTATATAGGCCGTGTCTGCTAGCGGCGCGACTTAAACGAGGCACCCTCGGCCGACATAAATATTAATAAGGGAACTATTATGTCGTAACATCTAGATCACACCATTGAAATAAATATGTAGAATAGACTACTTACGGATCCAGATCAAAATTCCATATCTACCTTAGCGGTAAGACTCCGCGTCGGTCACGCCGAAGCCCTTGTTCGATTCTTCCAAACCACAATTTTTACTTAATTAAATATGTTCCTGACAAGTGGGTCACGCATGATATATAAAACTAATAACATTTAATAAAGTAACTTAGTATTATTTCGTCACCTCGATCTTTGATTTCGTCACCTATTAACAGACACGATGGAAGCCCTTCCCGCTTGGGTAATGGGTGACGATTTTTTCTTGACGAGAAATCATACCGTCAAGCATTACCTTAAATGCTTGACGAAAGATGAATTCGTCACCTATAAGGACACATCCATGACGGTATGCATTTTTGTCACCAGGGTTTTCGTCAACAAATCCCCCATCTCTTGTAGTGGATAAGTATAATCTGTTAATTGTTCTCTGACCAAGAACGAAGTTTGCCATCACCAACTATGATTTCTTATGCACCTTTATTTGTGATTACTTTATACTTGTTTCAGATTGAGTTATATGAGGAAGTTGTTTACTAGAATGTCTTGTGTGAATGAATATGATGCTTCTTGTCCGTATTTTATTGATCGACTCTTCACTCCATAAACATGTGGTCCTGTTTACTGAGTTCAGTTTCGCTTGGGGACAAGCGAAGTCTAAGCTTGGGGGGAGTTGATACATCAAATTTGCATCACTATTTTGTACCATAATTTGCTGTTATTCATTGATATATTTCATATTTGGACACAATACTTATGTTATTTCATCTATTTTGCATGTTTCATCATTATTGGAGGATCAAGCACCAGAGCCAGGATTCTGCTGGAAAAAGCACCGTCAGAACGCAATCGCAAGATCAACTGTGGAAGGAAATTATACCAAAAATCCTATTTTTCAAGATGACCAAGGAAGCCAGAAGGAGGAGCTGAGAAGACCCAAGGTGGGCCCAGACCATAGGGCGGCGCGGCCCATGGCCTGGCCGCGCCACCTTGTGGTGTGGGGGCCCCACAACCCCTTTCGCCTCCTTTTCTTCGCGAAACCCTTCGTCCCGAAAACCTAAGCCACAGAGGGTACCTCACGAAGAGTTACAGCCATCTCTGCGGGGCGGAGAACACCAGAGAGAAAAGAGCTCTCCGGCGGGCAGGAATCCGCCGGGGAAATTCCCTCCGGGAGGGGGAAATCGACGCCATCGTCACCGTCGTCGAGCTGGAGATCATCTCCATCACCATCATCATCATCTCCACCATCATCACCGCCGTCTCCACCGCTGGACATCGTCACCGCCGTAGCAATTTGGGTTTGATCTTGATTGTTTGATAGGGGAAACTCTCCCGGTATCGATTTCTACTTGTTGGTGATGCTATTGAGTGAAACCATTGGACCAAGGTTTATGTTCAGATTGTTATTCATCATCATATCACCTCTGATCATGTTCCATATGATGTCTCGTGAGTAGTTCGTTTAGTTCTTGAGGACATGGGTGAAGTCTAAATGCTAGTAGTGAATTATGGTTGAGTAATATTCAATGTTATGATATTTAAGTTGTGGTGTCATTCTTCTAGTGGTGTCATGTGAACGTCGACTACATGACACTTCACCTTTATGGGCCTAGGGGAATGCATCTTGTACTCGTTTGCCGATTGCGGGGTTGCCGGAGTGACATAAACCTAAACCCCCGTTGGTATATCGATGCAGGAGGGATAGCAGGATCTCAGACTTTAAGGCTGTGGTTAGATTTATTCTTAATTACTTTCTTGTAGTTGCGGATGCTTGCAAGGGGTATAATCACAAGTATGTATTAGTCCTAGGAAGGGCGGTACATTAGCATAGGTTCACCCACACAACACTTATCAAAACAATGAAGATTAATCAGCCGTATGTAGCGAAAGCACTAGACTAAAATCCCGTGTGTCCTCAGGAACGTTTGGTCATTATAAGTAAACAACCCGGCTTGTCCTTTGCGCTAAAAAGGATTGGGCCACTCGCTGCAATTGTTACTCTCGCACTTTACTTACTCGTACTTTATTCAACTGTTACATCAAAACCCCCTGAATACTTGTCTGTGAGCATTTACAGGGAATCCTTCATCGAAACTGCTTGTCAACACCTTCTGCTCCTCGTTGGGATTGACATTCTTACTTATCGAAAATACTACGATACACCCCCTATACTTGTGGGTCATCAGTATGCACCATGGTCTGCTCTGTTGTAGCTCCGCCGCTAATCCTTCCTCGAAAACATGTTCCTTCTCTCCATTTTCCGACGTGATGGTTGCTGGTTGCGTGCTCTCTGCCTCGGCCACAACTCCCTTTGTTGATGGTTTTCTCAGGAGGCACAATTTCATCCCTGCTTGATAGCCTTAGTTGTGTAGTGGTATGTGTGTCTTCTGCGGTTTTATTGCTCGACTATGAGTTGATGGCGTATTCACTACCCTCTCAGATGTCGTTTTTTCTTTTGAGTTGTTCTGTAAGAGGATCTTTTCATCACCTTGTATCGGTTTAACCGTTTGTGATTCATTTATAAGGCCAAGTGAAAACCTATTACAATAGATGTTGCATATTCTCCCCTTCTCGATCACAATGTGTCAAACTGTCAGTGCAAGTGTCTGCATGGTCTTCATGATGTAGCTATTTTTTCCTCTTCTTTTATACCTTGATAAAGTGACATGTGAGTTCTTTATGAAGTTGAACCTCTTTTCAGATTTTTGTGGAATTGAAATTGGCACGTTACATGTTGTATATTTGAAAGCTTGCTTCTTGTTGTAAAGTACCTTTTTATTTAATGGAACAGCACTGGTACACATGCTTCTTATGAGCTTGAGAAGAACAAAGTGAAGGTATGTTTCGTGCATAGAAAATAGGAAATGTGAGGCCGACAATCACACACGCAACCGACTAACTAAGACACACTACTAAACTGCCGATAGAAAATGGCGCTGGCAAAACATAGGGCCACTGGACGTGGAGATCCTTTAAGCCCAGTCACGAAATAGTTCGATAATCACTACTCCAGCCCAACTTGCTAAGCACACGTGACAAAAGCCCATTCTACGCACTTCTCCATCCGATATTCCGATCGCCCGACGTGTATCCCAGACCACCACACGCGGAACGGACAACAATTCGCCGGTGCCGTTCCGTTGGACGAGCCGATGGCGGCCGCCCTGCTGCGCCACGCCCGGTGGCTCCTCGTCGACCGCCCCGCCGTCGCCTCCTTCCACTGGCGCCCGGGAACCACGCTCGGCGCGTCGCCGTCATTCGCCGCCGCCGCCGTCTGCGCGTACCTCGCCGCGGTGCTCCTCCTCCACCGCCGCGTCGTGCCCCTCCCGACCCTCCCTCCTCGCCTGCTCCGCGCCGTCTCCGCCGTCCACAACGTGGTCCTCCTCTCCGTCTCCGCCGCGATGGCCGCGGGCTGCGTGCTCTCCGCGGCCGCCACGGCGCCGTCCCCGCGGTGGGTCCTCTGCTTCCCGCCGGGCGCCACGCCGCCGTCCGGCCCGGTCTTCTACTGGGCGCACGTCTTCTACCTCTCCAAGATCTACGAGCTCGGCGACACGCTGCTCATCCTCCTCGGCCGCCGCCCGCTCACCCTGCTCCACGTCTACCACCACGCCGTCGTCATCGCCATGTGCTACCTCTGGCTCGCCACCAGCCAGTCGCTCATGCCCGTCGCGCTCGTCACCAACGCCACCGTCCACGTCGTCATGTACACCTACTACCTCTGCTGCACCCTGGGCCTCCGCTGGCCGCCGCGCTGGAAGCGCGCCGTCACCGAGCTGCAGATCGTGCAGTTCGTCTTCAGCTTCGCGGCCTCCGTGGTCATGCTGTGGTTCCACTTCGCCCGCGGCGGCTGCGAGGGGATGGCCGGGTGGGCGTTCAACGCCGTCTTCAACGCGTCGCTCCTCGCGCTCTTCCTCGATTTCCACGGCGCCGCCTACGCCGCCGCCAAGGGCAAGAAGAGGAGCAGCAGCAATGGGAAGAAAGCAGAGTGACGACGTGCGCGGAAATTGAAGCTTAGTTATTTCTGATTGATTTTAGGCCTTTTAATTTGTGAATGCAATTAATGGCCTTACATTTTCTACATTTCCGTTTAAAATTTTCCAAATCAGAAGATGTTCATGTTGCAATGTTAAAGTGAGAATTGCAGCAAAGTGACAATATCCTCTTGATTTTTCTTAGGCGACGTCCTAACCATATGAATAGTTGAGCGACTTTTTTTAGCCTTTTTTTCACAGAAATTTGCTAACCATAGTAGTTGCTGTCAGCAAAGATACTGATGCACCCTACATGAGCTGAATTCAAATAGAGATACAGTCTGTGTCCATCGTCAAGTTTAGCTTTATCAAGTCAGGTTTCTGGCACCTGAAGACGAAATTTATCATAACAAATATTCTGGAGAATGTGCTAGCTGCTAAGTGACTATCTTTTAAGATCTGCTAATACAGCATTTTATGATCTGCAATAGCCTTCCGTTTTGACAATTCTACATGAGAAATTGCAGCCAATGGATAATAGCATCTTGGTTGATTTAGTTTCTTAAACATTAATCGTGCCTGAGTTTTACAACTTTCGCTTCATCATTAATTAGTTCAATGATGATTGAACTGTATAGTTAGGACAAACTGTTTCTTTTATTGTTTTGAAAATATATTATTTTCTTTCTTTAGATTGAGATTATTTAGACATTGCAGGTATATAAAAAAATGTATCTCAAATGTGAGGTTTTTTGCTTTGCAGTTTCTCTTGACGATTTATCGTTTGTACTCTCATGTTTTGCTTTAATCTCATATTTTCCCTTCATGGACTATTCTCCTCAATATTAGTATTGGTATTACATTATCAGGTTATAAAGTTTTAGTATAGGTCTAGCTTGTTAATTTGGAAAGTAGGATATAGAAAATTTGTCACTTCGTGGTTATGGATCATGATAACACAAGAGAGAGGACTCAATATTAGCATAACATTATGATGCCTAGATCTGGCCCATATATAGAAAGTTCATTCTTGATAGCTAGATAAATTATACACTTCATCGTTTATGAAAAAGATACATATGATAACTCAAAGTATATTCAATATTAAGTTTTAGCATTGACACTTTTTGTTTCGAAAATGCAAAACATAGAATTGATTGAAAAGAAGATACAAGTGAAATTCTTAGAATGGGCCAACACCACACCATACAAGTCATCTCAAACAAGTTAAGTAATCTTTGGGAGCATATGGTGAAGGCACCTAGTTCCTTATTTTCCCACGAAGTTCCTCGGCCTTAATCGTGTCAAGCAAGGTTGCTACGCGGGGCCAAGAGTTTTCAAAGACGGCAGCATTGCGATACTTCTAGTTCCACAAGATGACCATGACGATATTTTAAGGATTTGTGAGCAGTTTCCCTTGATGATGTATCATATGTACACTAGGATTTTTGTTTACTCTCGTGTTCTCCATTCATGGAGTTGTTGGCGTCCGAAACCCACCGGCGAGCTACGGCTGGCAACACGAAGAGCCGAGAACAACCTAGGGCTGCGGCTGGCCCTGGTCCCTCCGAGCGACGGCCCGCAAAGCTCCTGGTACACACGTCCCGATGCTTGTGCAAGGGCGTGCCACCTGATCTATACCTGATCAGGAAGGTGATGGATTTGCTTCGCTTAGTTTCCTGCATGGCATACACGTAAACATTAAATACGAGGCTCGATCGGCTCTCAGGCTATCCCGTGAATCGGCTCAAGGAGCCGATCCACCCATGACTCGTATGGGGTTTACGATTGCATGGTGGTCCTGCTTGATCAATATGTAGCTAAAACGACCTACGACGATTTAGGGTTCTCACCACATAATCGGAACATCCTACGCGTGATTGAGCCTGGCAGCCACGCACGGTGATAATAAACCAACCCTAGACAAGGCCTAAAAACCAACATTAAGTTGATCCCCGGAACATCTTGTCTAGGGTTAGCAAACTACACCCTACGTGCTACTGGATCATTCAATCCGTTTGTAAGGCCTAACTATGCAGATGTTAAACTAATCCTTGAGGAATCAAGGAGCAATCATAACGGATCGGATCTACTAAACAATGATCAAGCAAGGTGCCGTCCTTACACCTAAGAAAGGTATAAGGGCGGCTAGACGTCTAAGGGTTGCATAAACGAAAGCATGTATCGTGGTAAAACAATGCTAACCCTAACACATCTACGATAACTACGTTGCTCACCATCAAAAAGGGTTCAGCACGAGCAACGCATGAACAACGAATAAACGTATACTGCCTAGATCGCAAGATGCGATCTAGGCAGCATGATGCTTACCCGGAAGAAACCCTCGAAACAAGGGGTCGGCGATGCGCCAAGATTGGTTTGTGATGAACGTGATTGTTGTTTTTCTCGATAACCCTAGATACATATTTATAGTCCGTAGACTCTCTAACGTGGGAATAATCCCAACCGTGCACGAGCCAAAATCTATCTAACCGACACGTATCCTACTATATTTACAGATACAAGGGCAAACTAGCCCAAACTTCGTGTACAAGGCCGGTTCACGTATTTCTTCCATGTATATTCTTCAAGCCCAATCTTGATCGTGGCCCACCTCTGATCCGGTCAAATTCTGGTGATAACACATGCCCCCCCTGGTTTTGGAATTGATAATTCCAAAATCACTCTGCTTTTCTTCGTCGGGTCATGTCGTGGCAGAGCAGAACCGTCGCAGTATTCTTCATCATGATGCCTTGCCTTCTCAACTTCTCTGCAAGATTTGATAGCTTTAGCATCACTTCCTTGGAAACTGTAATGGCATTAAATTTCCACTATGCTCCCCTTATTTAACCGTGCCGAACGATTCGCCTCTTCATCCCCCTGCTCTATTCTAGCTATCGGCACCAAAAAACCCTCTTTCCCTGTAGCAATGTCTTCCTCTTCCTCCGTCTCATCAGGCCTTTCTTTCCAATCTTCTTCCTCGAGTGAGCAGGAGTGGGACTTCGACTTTGTGCCAGATGGCCCACCCGAGGCCCTCGTCGGGTCAGATGGGGACCTGCCCCTAACCGATGGGGAGGACGACCTCCAATTCCTCATCGAAGGGGAGCTGGAGAGCGAGAGCGAGGACGACCTCCACTCCTGGGCGAACCCCACCTCTTCCGACAAGGCGGAGGAAGAAGAAGAAGAGGAAGAAGAGGAGGAACAGGAGGAAGAGGAGGAGGATGACTCCTCCTCCTCCATTGGGTATCCGCCGGCGAAGCGCTTCCGCGCTTGGGCGGACAGTGAGGACGATGATGATGACGAGGAGGAAGAAGCTCCGGCCGAGGGCTGGGGTAGCAGCGACGAGGAACTCTCCGGAAGCAGCGCCGACGGCAGCTACGATGCCGACGACGAAGCCAGCGAGGATTAGTAGTGTAGGATTAGTAGTTCCTGAGCAATCGGCTCTTCTTTTGTTCCTCCTCTCTTGAGCAATCGGCTCTTCATTGTAAGAATCCCCTTTTATTAATTAAGAAGTGTTCCCAATCAATTTTTTGCCGATAGTTAAAGTCAAACAACCCCCCGAAAGAGCCGATGGCATCGCATCGGCCTCTACCATAAAACGCGAGCAAGGCTAACCCAGTTGCCCCTCCAAAAGGTAACCCGCGACCTCCATCTGAGAAAGCAAACTCAGATCCCCAAATCGCCGCCCGAGCAGTTCCAACTCACGGCCACCCGCATCTCAGATCTCGACCGCGCCGCCCCAACTCCACAGCGCATCCAATGGCGGAATCATCCAACGCCATGGTTTCCGGTCTGAAGGTAATCCTTAATCGCTTCTCGCCATTCGAATCAACGTTAGCATTAACAGCAAACACCTGAATTAATGTTCTGTTCCGTTATTAATTTTAGGTTTCAGACATCTTGCTGCCACATCCTTCTCTCGCGAATTCTATGTGTCTCGGTCCCCGTTCTTCCGAGAGTCCCGCTCTCTTAATTTCATGCGAGCCTAACAGAATCCCCTTCGTGAACCAGAACTTAGATATGTCTTCCTGGGCCGACTGCCTGCGAGCCTGGCCTAATCCTCCTGAGGGTTGGGTGGCATGGTACAATAGAGTGTCCAAAACCCACTATGCCACCTGGGAAACCATAGGGATAGCCGATGCCTTGTCATTATCATTGTCTCCCCTTGAAAAGAATGAAAATATTCTGAAAACCATCGGCTATTTCTGGTCTGATGCACTGAACTGCTTCATGTTCGGCCACGGCCCTATGACACCAACTCTGCTGGATGTGGCCATGATCACAGGCCTAGACATTGCATCCCCAAGCCCCTCTGCGTTTAAGCTGCCAAAAGTTCCTTTCACCCTTTCCTCTAAAAAAGAGTGTACCAGCTGGGGCGCCTACCTCAATCGTTATATGAAAACCAAAGGCCCTGTGACAGAGAGAGAACACATAGCCTTCCTGAACTTCTGGTTGGAGCATTTCATATTCTGTGGCCCGTCACTCGCCCCAACTAAGAATTACCTTTCCCTGGCCTATGAACTTGCCAAAGGCACCAACTTGGCCTTGGCAAACTGTTTCTTGGAGAGGTCTATCGATCTCTTCAACTGATGTCTGTCAAACTGTTCTCTCAAAAGACAGTTAAAACTGGAGGCCCCTGGTGGTTTATTCAGTTATGGGCTCAGCTGTACTTTCAGAACCAGATCCCAGACTTCCCACCTTTGGCCACCTGCACCTTTCCAGATGCTAATGGAAAGGAGATCCGATGCACCAGCTATGGCCAAGCTTTGTATGGTCTCCCAGGCAGCAGGCTGATCCCTAAGGAAGCAGCAGGGTGGTTCAAGATTTTCTTCCAAGGCTTGGACAACCCCCTGTTCTTTCCTTATACTGAATCGGAGAACTTTGAGAACCCAGTCTCCTTCCGATTGGATAACTTTGCCGATGACGCTAGCACCCGGCACTTGTACTCTATCATGATTCGTCCTTGCTTTCTCCCCGTTGGCATGAGTACCTCAAACCGGATCATCAAGCCTGGTTATGAGTCTTACCAACCGGTAGTAGTAGCCCGGCAGCTTGGTCTTGGGCAGG